>NC_060175.1:10893118-10900618 GCF_021184085.1 Oncorhynchus gorbuscha | reverse complement strand
AAGGTGATACCGAGAGCTGCCCCCGGTGATTTCGCGATCTCCACCAATAGGGGACCAGATGCATTCATCACAGTATCTGAAAGGCACAAATTAAGATTGAATTGAATACATAGTATTGGTAGAACAATTATCACAATATTCATGCAATGCTCGTGCACTTCCTTTTGATAATTAGACAGAAAAAAGCTGTTCCACAGTACAGGGTTTTAACAATGTTTTAGTGCCTGCAACTGTATGATGAGAATGATATGGCATTCAGAGTCCACCTCCCAGAAAGTTATTATAATCAGGAGTTAATAGCAGGAACATGGGACAATTATCAGCCATTATAGTCCAGGGCGGTTCGGTTCAGGCCCTCGAGGTACAGAAGTACCGCTGCTTTCCTTTTTCACCTGGAAATAATTGGTCAATTATTGTGATTAATTGTCCAGAGAGGTCTGACTCAGTCTCTGATTAGAGAGGAAGCATGAAAACCAGCAGTACAGCAGCCAGGCAAATGCAGATATCGATTCATGCTTTTGTACACTACTCAAAGTTGGTTGTAATATTCTGTGGTGGTAGTTGGTTGTAGTAATATTCTGTGGTGGTAGTTGGTTGTAATATTCTGTGATGGTAGTTGTTTGTAATATTCTGTGGTGGTAGTTGGTTGTAGTAATATTCTGTGGTGGTAGTTGGTTGTAGTAATATTCTGTGGTGGTAGTTGGTTGTAATATTCTGTGGTGGTAGTTGGTTGTAATATTCTGTGGTGGTAGTTGGTTGTAGTAATATTCTGTGGTGGTAGTTGGTTGTAGTAATATTATGTGGTGGTAGTTGGTTGTAGTAACATTCTGTGGTGGTAGTTGGTTGTAATATTCGGTGGTGGTAGTTGGTTGTAGTAATATTCTATGGTGGTAGTTGGTTGTAATATTCTGTGGTGGTAGTTGGTTGTAGTAATATTCTGTGGTGGTAGTTGGTTGTAGTAATATTCTGTGGTGGTAGTTGGTTGTAATTTTCTGTGGTGGTAGTTGGTTGTAATTTTCTGTGGTGGTAGTTGGTTGTAATATTCTGTGGTGGTAGTTGGTTGTAGTAATATTCTGTGGTGGTAGTTGGTTGTAGTAATATTCTGTGGTGGTAGTTGGTTGTAGTAATATTCTGTGGTGGTAGTTGGTTGTAATTTTCTGTGTTAGTAGTTGGTTGTAATATTCTGTGGTGGTAGTTGTTTGTAATATTTTGTGGTGGTAGTTGGTTGTAGTAATATTCTGTGGTGGTAGTTGGTTGTAGTAATATTCTGTGGTGGTAGCTGGTTGTAATATTCTGTGGTGGTAGTTGGTTGTAATATTCTGTGGTGGTAGTTGTTTGTAATATTCTGTGGTGGTAGTTGGTTGTAATATTCTGTGGTGGTAGTTGGTTGTAATATTCTGTGGTGGTAGTTGTTTGTAATATTCTGTGGTGGTAGTTGGTTGTAATATTCTGTGGTGGTAGTTGGTTGTAGTAATATTCTGTGTTAGTAGTTGGTTGTAATATTCTGTGGTGGTAGTTGGTTGTGGTAATACTCTGTGGTGGTAGTTGGTTGTAATATTCTGTGGTGGTAGTTGGTTGTAATATTGGATGATAGGGAATGGTTGTTGGAGGAGTAAAAGACAACAACGGCTGTTTCCATTGTCTCATTTTTTAACCACAGATCTGCAGCTAGCTAAGCGTATTTACCATTTACCACACACTGTACTCAATAGGGGGGCTTACTTTCAGCGGATTTGATATATACGAAGAGAACACGCAACCTTTTGTGAACGAGTTAGTCTGCTGTGCCTGCCTGGGACCCAATCCCAGTACATAATTCTACCATGTCAGAGAACCCTGTCTAAAGGGAGACTGGGGGGAGTACTGGGGGGAGTACTTCTCCCTGTTCCAGGCTTAGTAGGTGTGGCTTGCTAGGGTGGGCTTTTGGCAAGGTGTTACAGATTGTTCTGGAAAAATCTCATTTGCAACTGGCAACACTTTTCCCTCAATACTGAGAGGAGATGAAGGGTCACCAGTCTGCCACTCAGCCAGATAGAAAACCTGCTATTTGAGATTCACAATTAAAACAAAACAAGGAGAGAGCACTCCCTACCACAGAGAGTAGCAGGATTGGCACTTAACCTTTGACTTCTGTCTGAGAACAAACACATTTTTTTTTTCTTCTATCTGAAGTTGAAGTCTACCAGACACCCCTCTCCAGGAAAGACATATGTTTCCATGAATATTACACCATGAATATTACACCATGAATATTACTACATGAATATTACTACATGAATATTACTACATGAATATTACTCCATGAATATTACTACATGAATATTACTACATGAATATTACTCCATGAATATTACTCCATGAATATTACTACATGAATATTACTACATGAATATTACTACATGAATATTACTACATGAATATTACTACATGAATATTACCCCATGAATATTACCACATGAATATTACTACATGAATATTACTACATGAATATTACCCCATGAATATTACTACATGAATATTACTACATGAATATTACTACATGAATATTACCCCATGAATATTACTACATGAATATTACTACATGAATATTACCCCATGAATATTACTACATGAATATTACTACATGAATATTACTACATGAATATTACTACATGAATATTACTACATGAATATTACATGAATATTACTACATGAATACTACTACATGAATATTACTACATGAATATTACTACATGAATATTACTACATGAATATTACTACATGAATATTACTACATGAGTATTACAACATGAATATTACCCCATGAATATTACAACATGAATATTACCACATGAATATTACCCCATGAATATTAGTCTATGAATATTACCACATGAATATTACCCCATGAATATTACTACATAAATATTACTCCATGAATATTACTCCATGAATATTACTCCATGAATATTACTACATGAATATTACTCCATGAATATTACTCCATGAATATTACCACATGAATATTACTACATGAATATTACCACATGAATATTACTTCATGAATATTACCACATGAATATTACTACATGAATATTACTACATGAATATTACTACATGAATATTACCACATGAATATTACTCCATGAATATTACTCCATGAATATTACTCCATGAATATTACCACATGAATATTACTACATGAATATTACTACATGAATATTACTACATGAATATTACTACATGAATATTACTACATGAATATTACCACATGAATATTACTACATTAACATTTCAGTGAGGTGAAACAAACAAATAAAAAAACGAATAATAAAACAACGTAAACATTCAGTCTGGTTGCCAAGACAACGAACAGTCAGTATAAATTATTTTATTTGTTTAATTATTACTTATTTATTTCTGCAGGAGAGTTTTCTCTGATGGTGTATATCATATCTCTATGGTTTGTTTATCTTACCCATGATAGAGACGTCATACTCGATCTGGAAAAGAGCCTCCTGACCACACTGGTTGAGCACAGTGAGGGCATCTCCATGGTTGGCACTGTGGAGAGGTACCCCGTCAACACTCATCAGACGGTCGCCTGGCTTCAGAGTGCCCTCTCTACAGGGGGACATGGTACAGGGACAGGGACAGGGAGAGAGAGAGCGAGGGAGAGAGAGAGGGGGGGGGAGTGAGAGAGAGGGAAGTGAGAGACAGGGAGAGGAGAAGACAGGGAGAGGAGAGACAGGGAGAGGAGAGACAGGGAGAGGAGAGACAGGGAGAGGAGAGACAGGGAGAGGAGAGACAGGGAGATGAGAGAGACAGGGAGAGGAGAGACAGGGAGAGGAGAGACAGGGAGAGGAGAGACAGGGAGAGGAGAGAGACAGGGAGAGGAGAGACAGGGAGAGGAGAGACAGGGAGAGGAGAGACAGGGAGAGGATAGACAGGGAGAGGATAGAGACAGAAAAGGGGAAGAGAGGGGCAGAGATGGGACACTGTTGTTTGGTTCAATAAACAGGGATAGATTCATTAGTATATCCAGGTTTTGTTCCTGGCCACGTGACCTAACCAGGAACAATCTAGTGAAAATATGTTATACAAGACACACATAGATGCACAGATCCTTTTTACAGGGTGGGCAATCACAAACCCATGGCTTTTCTTTTTGATGTATGTGAAAGGTAAAGCAAAGCTTACTTCTATCCAACCAAACTATTCAGGAATTCTACTCAACTTAGATCCTGACGACAAGTTTTATTGGAAGACAACCACAGTCATGGAGACAACAGATACAGAGAAACATTGACTGAACCAAAGGCACAGAGAAGAAAGATGCCAAAGACAGCTACACCCTACAGTCTTGTGGGTCAAAGGGGGAGGGAGTGTGTGTGAGAGAGAGAAACAGAGAGAGAGAGAGAGAGAGAGAGAGAGAGAGAGAGAGAGAGAGAGAGAGAGAGAGAGAGAGAGAGAGAGAGAGACAGAGAGAGAGACAGAGAGAGAGAGAGAGAGAGAGAGAGAGAGAGAGAGAGAGAGAGAGAGAGAGAGAGAGAGAGAGAGAGAGAGAGAGAGAGACCGAGAGACAGAGACAGAGACAGAGACAGAGACAGAGACAAAGACCGAGACAGAGACAGAGACAGAGACAGAGACAGAGACAGAGACAGAGACAGAGACCGAGACAGAGACCGAGACAGAGACAGAGACCGAGACAGAGACAGAGACAGAGACAGAGACAGAGACAGAGACAGAGACAGAGACAGAGACAGAGACAGAGACAGAGACCGAGACAGAGACAGAGACAGAGACAGAGACAGAGACCGAGACAGAGACAGAGACAGAGACAGAGACAGAGACAGAGACAGAGACAGAGACAGAGACAGAGACAGAGACAGAGACAGAGACAGAGAGCGAGAGCGAGAGCGAGAGCGAAAGCGAGAGCGAGAGAGAGAGCGAGAGAGAGAGAGTGGAACAGAGGGAGAGCGGGACAGAGAGAGAGCAGGACAGAGAAAGAGCGGGACAGGGGAAGAGAGAAACAGAGAGAGAAGGATGGGAAAGAAGGACAGGGACAGAGGGAGTGAGGAGGGGGAGGAGAAGAATAAGAATTGCATGTTCTGTTCCAGTTTCTGCAACCTGTCACATGGTATTTAAGGGGCCGCATCTCAAACAATGTTCTGTAACTACATTCTGACTATCTTACAAATGGCAGAGAAAACCCAAGCAGCATTTCCATTCCCTCTGCCAAGTGGCACACTGAATAAATCTAGTTTCATTATGGCAGGAAGAGAGCACTCTGTTAGATCTCCTCTCCTCTCTCCTCTTCTCTTCTCGCTCTCTCCTTCATCTCCTCTCTCTCTCCTTCCTCTCTTCTCATCTCCTCTCTTCTCCTCTTCTCTCTTCTCCTCTTCTCTCTTCCCTCCTCTCTTCTCATCTCCTCTCTTCTCCTCTCCTCTCTTCTCCTCTCTCTCCTTCATCTCCTCTCTCTCTCCTTCCTCTCTTCTCATCTCCTCTCCTTTCATCTCCTCTCTTCTCCTCTCTCTCTCCTTCCTCTCTTCTCTTCTCCTCTCCTCTCACTGTCTCTTTTCTTCTCTCCTCTCTTCTCATTTCTCTCTCCTCTCCTCTCTTCTCTCTTTTCATCTCCTCTCTTCTTCTCTCTCTCCTTCCTCTCTTGTCTTCTCCTCTCCTATCCTTTCCTCTTTTCTTCTCTCCTCTCTCTCTCCTTCCTCTCTTCTCATCTCCTCTCTTTTCATCTCCTTTCCTTCTACCTCTCCTCTCTTTTCTTATTTTGTCCTCTCATCTCTTCTCCTCAACTCTCTTCTTTTCTCTTCCCCTCCTGTCTTGTACTCTCTTCTCCTCTCTTATCCCCTCTTCTCCTCTTCTCTCTTCTCCTCTTCTCTCTTCCCTCCTCTTCTCTCTTCTCCTCTCATTTCGTCTCCTCTTCTCTCTTCTCTCCTCTCCTCTCCTCTCCTCCTTTCTTTTCCTTTCCTCTCATCTCCACTGTCTCAACTTCTACCTCTTCCTCTTCCCTGTCCGGTGGTGTCCTCGGATGGGGCCACAGTGTCTCCTGACCCCTCCAGTCTCAGCCTCCAGTATTTATGCTGCAGTAGTTTATGTGTCGGGGGGCTAGGGTCAGTTTGTTTTATCTGGAGTACTTCTCCTGTCCTATTCAGTGTCCTGTGTGAATCTAAGTGTGCGTTCTCTAATTCTCTCCTTCTCTCTTTCTTTCTCTCTCTCGGAGGACCTGAGCCCTAGGACCGTGCCCCAGGACTACCTGACATGATGACTCCTTGCTGTCCCCAGTCCACCTGGCCGTGCTGCTACTCCAGTTTCAACTGTTCTGCTTTATTATTATTGGACCATGCTGGTCATTTATGAACATTTGAACATCTTGGCCATGTTCTGTTATAATCTCCACCCGGCACAGCCAGAAGAGGACTGGCCACCCCACATAGCCTGGTTCCTCTCTAGGTTTCTTCCTAGGTTTTGGCCTTTCTAGGGATTTTTTCCTAGCCACCGTGCTTCTACACCTGCATTGCTTGCTGTTTGGGGTTTTAGGCTGGGTTTCTGTACAGCACTTTGAGATATCAGCTGATGTACGAAGGGCTATATAAATACATTTGATTTGATTTGATTTTGATTTGATTCTCGTTTCAATTCTCCTCTCCTCTCCTTTTACTTCACCTCTCCTCTCCCCCCCCCCCTCTTCTCCGACATTTCTCATCTGGCTTATTTTACAATTGGGTGGGAAGAGAGGAAAGGGGAAAACACATGCATATGAATCGAGCGCCAGACAAAATATTCAGGAGACATATTCATATATTCAATATCCCTCTCAGCCAAACAGAACAAAGTTAACACGGGCTCTCAGATGACACCAGTAGTGCACTACATTTAGATCCTATATAGTGTACTATATACACTGTACTATAGTGTACTATAAAATAGCTCGATATGTACTGAACTGCAGCTGACCCTGTGCCACTCCTCAAAAATACGTTTTGTATCTCGTGGTAGAAAAGCTCAAGACAACATTTCTGACAATACCAAAGCTAGACAAAATAAATAAATATTGTATTTAATTTTAAATGCGGAATAGGATGCCATATAGGACTCAGGTGTTCCATCATACCTGTCTGCAGGGCCTCCCGGCCGGACGTATGTCACCACCAGGGGGCGTGATTTGTTCCAGTCTTCGTGTGAGCCCCCTGAAACAGGAAGCGGTTTGGTAATACGCATCTCGCATTACTTTCAATGGGGCATTTACCTTAAAGAAAACATCTGCGTGAAAACCTTGTGAGGCAATAATGGAAGCATCGGACTGTGTGGTCATATTTTACTCTGTTTCGCTACTCCTTTCAGACGCTGACAGCTAAATATAATCTTCCACGCTAACTGTGCTGTTAATCTCGGATTGATTTCCCCTACAGCCCAAATTACTCACTATTTTATTGGGCTGTGGATGGCGTTGTTAGGAAATTAGCAATTCCAATTGGGGACACTGTTGAGACTACTGAGGCTATCTTA
>NC_060175.1:10835618-10888118 GCF_021184085.1 Oncorhynchus gorbuscha | reverse complement strand
CACACACACACACACACACACACACACACACACACACACACGCACGCACGCACACACACGCACGCGCCCACACACATGCGCCCACACACACACACACACACACACACACACACACACACACACACACACACACACACACACACACACACACACACACACACACACACACACACACACACACACACACACACACACACACACACACACACACACACACACGCCCACACATACACACACACACACGCACACACACACACACACGCACACACACGCACACACACCTTGGGCCTTGGTAATTTGGCACAATGATGCCTATCAAAAATATATTACCAACCCAGCAGTAGTCTCCTCACTTCAGGGAGAAAACAAATTTCAGGACAAATATTCTATTTCATATATTCTACAAAACAACATTCTGGTTCCATTATATTCTACAACACAACATCCTGGTTCCATTATATTCCACAACACAACATTCTGGTTCCATTATATTCTACAACACAACATTCTGGTTCCATTATATTCTACAACACAACATTCTGGTTCCATTATATTCTACAACACAACATTCTGATTCCATTATATTCTACAGCACAACATTCTGGTTCCATTATATTCTACAACACAACATTCTGTTTCCATTATATTCTACAACACAACATTCTGATTCCATTATATTCTACAGCACAACATTCTGGTTCCATTATATTCTACAACACAACATTCTGGTTCCATTATATTCTACAACACAACATTCTGGTTCCATTATATTCTACAACACAACATTCTGGTTCCATTATATTCATCAACACAACATTCTGGTTCCATTATATTCTACAACACAACATTCTGGTTCCATTGTATTCTACAACACAACATTCTGGTTCCATTATATTCTACAACACAACATTCTGGTTCCATTATATTCTACAACACAACATTCTGGTTCCATTATATTCTCCAACACAACATTCTGGTTCCATTATATTCTACAACACAACATTCTGGTTCCATTATATTCTACAACACAACATTCTGGTTCCATTATATTCTACAACACAACATTCTGGTTCCATTATATTCTACAACACAACATTCTGGTTCCATTATATTCTACAACACAACATTCTGGTTCCATTATATTCTACAACACAACATTCTGGTTCCATTATATTCTACAACACAACATTCTGGTTCCATTATATTCTACAACACAACATTCTGTTTCCATTATATTCTACAACACAACATTCTGATTCCATTATATTCTACAGCACAACATTCTGGTTCCATTATATTCTACAACACAACATTCTGGTTCCATTATATTCTACAACACAACATTCTGGTTCCATTATATTCTCCAACACAACATTCTAGTTCCATTATATTCTACAACACAACATTCTGGTTCTATTATATTCATCAACACAACATTCTGGTTCCATTATATTCTACAACACAACATTCTGGTTCCATTATATTCTACAACACAACATTCTGGTTCCATTATATTCATCAACACAACATTCTGGTTCCATTATATTCTACAACACAACATTCTGGTTCCATTATATTCATCAACACAACATTCTAGTTCCATTATATTCTACAACACAACATTCTGGTTCCATTATATTCTACAACACAACATTCTGGTTCCATTATATTCATCAACACAACATTCTAGTTCCATTATATTCTACAACACAACATTCTGGTTCCATTATATTCATCAACACAACATTCTGGTTCCATTATATTCTACAACACAACATTCTGGTTCCATTATATTCTACAACACAACATTCTGGTTCCATTATATTCTACAACACAACATTCTGGTTCCATTATATTCTACAACACAACATTCTGGTTCCATTATATTCTACAACACAACATTCTGGTTCCATTATATTCTACAACACAACATTCTGGTTCCATTATATTCTACAACACAACATTCTGGTTCCATTATATTCTACAACACAACATTCTGGTTCCATTATATTCTACAACACAACATTCTGTTTCCATTATATTCTACAACACAACATTCTGATTCCATTATATTCTACAGCACAACATTCTGGTTCCATTATATTCTACAACACAACATTCTGGTTCCATTATATTCTACAACACAACATTCTGGTTCCATTATATTCTCCAACACAACATTCTGGTTCCATTATATTCTACAACACAACATTCTAGTTCCATTATATTCTACAACACAACATTCTGGTTCCATTATATTCTACAACACAACATTCTGTTTCCATTATATTCTACAACACAACATTCTGATTCCATTATATTCTACAGCACAACATTCTGGTTCCATTATATTCTACAACACAACATTCTGGTTCCATTATATTCTACAACACAACATTCTGGTTCCATTATATTCTACAACACAACATTCTGGTTCCATTATATTCTCCAACACAACATTCTGGTTCCATTATATTCTACAACACAACATTCTGGTTCCATTATATTCCATTATATTCTATTCTGGTTCCATTATATTCACAACATTCTGGTTCCATTATATTCTACAACACAACATTCTGGTTCCATTATATTCTACAACACAACATTCTGGTTCCATTATATTCTACAACACAACATTCTGGTTCCATTATATTCTACAACACAACATTCTGGTTCCATTATATTCTACAACACAACATTCTGTTTCCATTATATTCTACAACACAACATTCTGGTTCCATTATATTCTACAACACAACATTCTGGTTCCATTATATTCTACAACACAACATTCTGGTTCCATTATATTCTACAAC
Source organism: Oncorhynchus gorbuscha (assembly GCF_021184085.1). Taxonomy (NCBI): domain Eukaryota; kingdom Metazoa; phylum Chordata; class Actinopteri; order Salmoniformes; family Salmonidae; genus Oncorhynchus; species Oncorhynchus gorbuscha. Next base: position 10,885,299 of record NC_060175.1, on the reverse strand, counting down.
ACAACATTCTGGTTCCATTATATTCTATTATATTCAAACACAACATTCTGATTCCATTATATTCTACAGCACAACATTCTGGTTCCATTATATTCTACAACACAACATTCTGGTTCCATTATATTCTACAACACAACATTCTGGTTCCATTATATTCTACAACACAACATTCTGGTTCCATTATATTCTCCAACACAACATTCTGGTTCCATTATATTCTACAACACAACATTCTGGTTCCATTATATTCTACAACACAACATTCTGGTTCCATTATATTCTACAACACAACATTCTGGTTCCATTATATTCTACAACACAACATTCTGTTTCCATTATATTCTACAACACAACATTCTGATTCCATTATATTCTACAGCACAACATTCTGGTTCCATTATATTCTACAACACAACATTCTGGTTCCATTATATTCTACAACACAACATTCTGGTTCCATTATATTCTCCAACACAACATTCTAGTTCCATTATATTCTACAACACAACATTCTGGTTCCATTATATTCATCAACACAACATTCTGGTTCCATTATATTCTACAACACAACATTCTGGTTCCATTATATTCTCCAACACAACATTCTAGTTCCATTATATTCTACAACACAACATTCTGGTTCCATTATATTCTACAACACAACATTCTGGTTCCATTATATTCTCCAACACAACATTCTAGTTCCATTATATTCTACAACACAACATTCTGGTTCCATTATATTCATCAACACAACATTCTGGTTCCATTATATTCTACAACACAACATTCTGGTTCCATTATATTCTCCAACACAACATTCTGGTTCCATTATATTCTACAACACAACATTCTGGTTCCATTATATTCATCAACACAACATTCTGGTTCCATTATATTCTACAACACAACATTCTGGTTCCATTATATTCTACAACACAACATTCTGTTTCCATTATATTCTACAACACAACATTCTGTTTCCATTATATTCTACAACACAACATTCTGATTCCATTATATTCTACAGCACAACATTCTGGTTCCATTATATTCTACAACACAACATTCTGGTTCCATTATATTCTACAACACAACATTCTGTTTCCATTATATTCTACAACACAACATTCTGATTCCATTATATTCATCAACACAACATTCTGGTTCCATTATATTCTACAACACAACATTCTGGTTCCATTATATTCTACAACACAACATTCTGATTCCATTATATTCATCAACACAACATTCTGGTTCCATTATATTCTACAACACCACAATCTGGTTCCATTATATTCTACAACACAACATTCTGGTGTCAAGTTCCACACAGACAAACAGATAGGACCAGACAGTGTTATCATATATCATTTTTTGGCCCATCCGCCAGACAGAGTTAATCGATGCGTTCCTTGTTGGTTGTGAGTGAGTGCCAGATAGATAACTTTTGGTTTGAAGTATTGAAGACGGACTCCACCGGAAAATGTTTTTTGATGTTTCTTATAATAGGATTGTGAGGTAGAGCGGTAGGAGTCAGAGAGTTTGTCAAAAAGTAGAGAACGTCAATCAAATACTCCATCTGACAAAGCCCTCTCCTCTCGTACTGTACAAAAACCCCACAAAAAACACATCTTGTTTCAAATGTAATTCTACCTACTATACATAATGTATGCACACATGACTGTAAGTCGCTTTGGATAAAAGCGTCTGCTAAATGGAATATATTATTATTATATGTTGCAAGCTACTTAACGTTGGAAATGAAAACATAAAGTAAGCTCCTTTGATGCTCGTCCTAGATGAGGACTTCTCACACACCCACTGAGATTAAAGTGATCACAGATAGACATGGTGACAGATCTACAATGACAACAGGCTATTATGCTGCTATACAGGAGTCTCACACGTTAGTGATACTAACCACAGCCACTGTGAAGCACCCATGAGCCTGACAAGTGAGACTACTTGCATGTGAGAATTAACACTACTTTGTTGGTACATTGCTAATTTAGCTGATATTGTATCTGCATTAAATATGCCAGTTATACGTAAATTGAAACTTTTACATGCCCTAATTTCTTTATTCAGAGTCAGACAGCTTCGGATAAAAGCCACTTTTCTAAATAAATTGTCCAGCTAAGGCTAAAGCATAGAAAATACAACTTGCAGAGCAGCTCAACTGTAAATCTCCCAGGGGGAAAGCCTTCTTTAAAAGCCAAACAGGTCAGTCAGTAGCCCAAGCGGATAATGCCCAAAGACAAAGACTCTGTGCCTATTTTTAGCATCATCACCAAAGTCCTTAGACATGGTCTCAAATGACACACTAGTCTCTATATAGTGTACTGCTTTTGACCAGAGCCCTATGGGGGGATAGGATGCCATTATGGACAGATTCCTTGTTTTGACAAATCTGCCCCTAGTGAAATGGTTCCTCCTACATCAAGGCCTGATTGGCTGATACAGCGTGACTGCGGTTTCAGACAAAATGGCACCTTATTCCCTATGTAGTGCACTAGGTTTGACCAGGGCCCACAGGACAGTAGTGTGTTACGTAGGGGAAATGGTGCCATTTGGGACTCAGTCTGGGTCAGAGGCTGTTAATGGTGGGTGAGGGGCTGGAGGTCTAGGCACTAGGAAGGGAACATGTATCCATCCACATTGAGTAAGCGTGAGGGGCTGAAGGTCTAGCAGAGCTGAAGGAAAAATGTTCCTTTGATATAATATACACTGACTGTACAAACCATTAGGAAATAATATTGAGTTGCCCCCCTGATTTTGCCCTCAGAACAGTCTCAATTCGTCAGGGCATGGTCACTAAAAATGTGTCGAAAGCGTTCCACAGGGATGCTGGCCCATGTTGACTCCGATGCTTCCCACAGTTGTGTCAAGTTGGCTGGATGCCATTTGGGTGGTGGACCATTGTTGATACACACGGGAAACTGTTGAGAGTGACAAACCCAGCAGCGTTGCAGTTCTTGTCACAAACCAGTGCGCCTGGTACCTACTACCATACCACATTCATTCACCCTCTGAAAGGCACGCATACACATTCCATGTCTCAATTGTCTTGCTCAATTGAAAGAGCATGTGTTCCTAATGTTTTGAACACTCAGTGTATGTTTAATGGGCAATAAAGATGTCTAGCCTATTGTAGGCAGAGATCATGTAGTCCAGTCCTCCGTACATGAGCCAGCAGCCTATGGCAGGGTTGACCTCTCTCTCCTGTGTGTTCCGGTCGATGAAAGCTCAAGTCAGGGTTGACCTCTCTCTCCTGTGTGTTCCGGTCGATGAAAGCTCCCTCTCTCTCCTGTGTGTTCCGGTCGATGAAAGCTCCCTCTCTCTCCTGTGTGTTCCGGTCGATGAAAGCTCAAGTCAGGGTTGACCTCTCTCTCCTGTGTGTTCCGGTCGATGAAAGCTCCCTCTCTCTCCTGTGTGTTCCGGTCGATGAAAGCTCAAGTCAGGGTTGACCTCTCTCTCCTGTGTGTTCCGGTCGATGAAAGCTCAAGTCAGGGTTGACCTCTCTCTCTCCTGTGTGTTCCGGTCGATGAAAGCTCAAGTAAGGGTTGACCTCTCTCCTGTGTGTTCCGGTCGATGAAAGCTCCCTCTCTCTCCTGTGTGTTCCGGTCAATGAAAGCTCCCTCTCTCTCCTGTGTGGTCCGGTCGATGAAAGCTCAAGTCAGAGTTGACCTCTCTCTCCTGTGTGTTCCGGTCGATGAATGCTCAAGTCAGAGTTGACCTCTCTCTCTGTTGTGTGGTCCGGTCTATGAAAGCTCAAGTCAGAGTTGACCTCTCTCTCTCTTCTATCTTGATGTGCTTGCTTGCTTGCCTATCTCATACCCTCATGGAATACTTTCACCAAAAAAAAGTCATTACCTCATTGTTCACAAAAGTGAGATCTCACCTGGCAGCCAGACCTCCTGGTCGTAGGTTGGAGACGCGGGGCTTTCCGTCCTTGTCTGTTCCTCCAGAGATGGTGAGGCCCAAGGTGCTGCCTTCCTTCTTAATCAGCTCTACTATCGTCACACCCCGCAGATCTTCTACCCCAAACACAAACACACACAGCACACACAGACACAGTCAATAATAGTATGGATGTTAGAGTAACCAAGCCTTCACAACCACAAGGACACTTAGGCTGCGTTTATACAGGCCGACAAATTCTGATCAGCTGTTTCCCATAATTGGACAAAGAATCAGAATTGGCCATAGAACCACAGGAACCACTGAGGTAACATCTGGTTAGTATATATCAGCTCTTCTACCCATAAACACAACCAAGGTTTTAATGGCTATATATTAGCTTAGTGAGCTTTCTCAGCATGTACTGTTGCTCTAATGACTTGGAACAGGAGTTTTTCCAGACCGTCTCCAACACAATCTTTCTCTGCAATCTGCTTCTCGTTTGGCCCAAGACTGAACCTTTAGTGAATATTACATATGTAACTCATGGGTATTCACTATGCATGGTACACAAGAGATATAGTGGTATCATCTGTTCTTCTCTTATGTGTGGCCCTTAAACGTAAAATCCCACAGCCTTTGAATAGGTGTAGAGCAGTGGTTCTTCATCCTGATCCTGGGGAACCAAAGCTTTATACATGTTTGGGTCCCCAGGACCATGATTAAGTTCCTCTGGTTTTAAAGGAATAGATGTTGAGAGGAACCAGCCTAAGAACGTGATACAAAAGCGGAGTTGTCTGTTTTGTTCACTAGGAGTCTCGTCCTCAGGATGTAAGTCTGTTTTGTTCAGTAGGAGTCTCGTCCTCAGGATGTAAGTCTGTTTTGTTCACGAGGAGTCTCGTCCTCAGGATGTAAGTCTGTTTTGTTCACTAGGAGTCTCGTCCTCAGGATGTAATTGGTGTGTTGTCTGTTTTGTTCACTAGGAGTCTCGTCCTCAGGATATAATTGGTGTGTTGTCTGTTTGTGCACGAGGAGTCTCGTCCTCAGGATGAGACCTACTCCAAACAACCCTAAACAGGTAGACCTACTCCAAACAACCCCAAACAGGTAGACCTACTCCAAACAATACCTAAACAGGTAGACCTACTCCAAACAACCCTAAACAGGTAGACCTACTCCAAACAACCCTAAACAGGTAGACCTACTCCAAACAACCCTAAACAGGTAGACCTACTCCAAACAACCCTAAACAGGTAGACCTACTCCAAACAACCATAAACAGGTAGACCTACTCCAAACAACCCCAAACAGGTAGACCTACTCCAAACAACCATAAACAGGTAGACCTACTCCAAACAACCATAAACAGGTAGACCAACTCCAAACAACCATAAACAGGTAGACCTACTCAAAACAACCCCAAACAGGTAGACCTACTCCAAACAACCCTGAACAGGTAGACCTACAACCATAAACAGGTAGACCTACTCCAAACAACCATAAACAGGTAGACCTACTCAAAACAACCCCAAACAGGTAGACCTACTCCAAACAACCATAAACAGGTAGACCTACTCCAAACAACCCTAAACAGGTAGACCTACAACCATAAACAGGTAGACCTACAACCATAAACAGGTAGACCTACTCCAAACAGCCATAAACAGGTAGACCTACTCCAAACAACCCCAAACAGGTAGACCTACTCCAAACAACCCCAAACAGGTAGACCTACTCCAAACAACCATAAACAGGTAGACCTACTCCAAACAACCATAAACAGGTAGACCTACTCCAAACAACCATAAACAGGTAGACCTACTCCAAACAACCCCAAACAGGTAGACCTACTCCAAACAACCATAAACAGGTAGACCTACTCCAAACAACCATAAACAGGTAGACCAACTCCAAACAACCATAAACAGGTAGACCTACTCAAAACAACCCCAAACAGGTAGACCTACTCCAAACAACCCTGAACAGGTAGACCTACAACCATAAACAGGTAGACCTACTCCAAACAACCATAAACAGGTAGACCTACTCAAAACAACCCCAAACAGGTAGACCTACTCCAAACAACCATAAACAGGTAGACCTACTCCAAACAACCCTAAACAGGTAGACCTACAACCATAAACAGGTAGACCTACAACCATAAACAGGTAGACCTACTCCAAACAGCCATAAACAGGTAGACCTACTCCAAACAACCCCAAACAGGTAGACCTACTCCAAACAACCCCAAACAGGTAGACCTACTCCAAACAACCCCAAACAGGTAGACCTACTCCAAACAACCCTAAACAGGTAGACCTACAACCATAAACAGGTAGACCTACTCCAAACCACCCCAAACAGGTAGACCTACTCCAAACGACCCCAAACAGGTAGACCTACTCCAAACAACCATAAACAGGTAGACCTACTCCAAACAACCCCAAACAGGTAGACCTACTCCAAACAACCATAAACAGGTAGACCTACTCCAAACAACCATAAACAGGTAGACCTACTCCAAACAACCCCAAACAGGTAGACCTACTCCAAACAACCATAAACAGGTAGACCTACTCCAAACAACCCCAAACAGGTAGATCTACTCCAAACAACCCCAAACAGGTAGACCTACTCCAAACAACCCCAAACAGGTAGACCTACAACCCCAAACAGGTAGACCTACTCCAAACAACCATAAACAGGTAGACCTACTCCAAACAACCATAAACAGGTAGACCTACTCCAAACAACCATAAACAGGTAGACCTACTCCAAACAACCCTAAACAGGTAGACCTACAACCATAAACAGGTAGACCTACTCCAAACAACCCTAAACAGGTAGACCTACTCCAAACAACCCCAAACAGGTAGACCTACTCCAAACAACCCTAAACAGGTAGACCTACTCCAAACAACCATAAACAGGTAGACCTACTCCAAACAACCATAAACAGGTAGACCTACTCCAAACAACCATAAATAGGTAGACCTAATCCAAACAACCATAAACAGGTAGACCTACTCCAAACAACCATAAATAGGTAGACCTACTCCAAACAACCCCAAACAGGTAGACCTACTCCAAACAACCCTAAACAGGTAGACCTACTCCAAACAACCATAAACAGGTAGACCTACTCCAAACAACCATAAACAGGTAGACCTACAACCATAAACAGGTAGACCTACAACCATAAACAGGTAGACCTACAACCATAAACAGGTAGACCTACTCCAAACAGCCATAAACAGGTAGACCTACTCCAAACAATCCCAAACAGGTAGACCTACTCCAAACAACCCCAAACAGGTAGACCTACTCCAAACAACCCCAAACAGGTAGACCTACTCCAAACAACCCTAAACAGGTAGACCTACAACCATAAACAGGTAGACCTACTCCAAACCACCCCAAACAGGTAGACCTACTCCAAACGACCCCAAACAGGTAGACCTACTCCAAACAACCATAAACAGGTAGACCTACTCCAAACAACCATAAACAGGTAGACCTACTCCAAACAACCCCAAACAGGTAGACCTACTCCAAACAACCATAAACAGGTAGACCTACTCCAAACAACCCCAAACAGGTAGACCTACTCCAATCAACCCCAAACAGGTAGACCTACTCCAAACAACCCCAAACAGGTAGACCTACAACCCCAAACAGGTAGACCTACTCCAAACAACCATAAACAGGTAGACCTACTCCAAACAACCATAAACAGGTAGACCTACTCCAAACAACCATAAACAGGTAGACCTACTCCAAACAACCCTAAACAGGTAGACCTACAACCATAAACAGGTAGACCTACTCAAAACAACCCTAAACAGGTAGACCTACTCCAAACAACCCCAAACAGGTAGACCTACTCCAAACAACCCTAAACAGGTAGACCTACTCCAAACAACCATAAACAGGTAGACCTACTCCAAACAACCATAAACAGGTAGACCTACTCCAAACAACCATAAATAGGTAGACCTAATCCAAACAACCATAAACAGGTAGACCTACTCCAAACAACCATAAACAGGTAGACCTACTCCAAACAACCCCAAACAGGTAGACCTACTCCAAACAACCCCAAACAGGTAGACCTACTCCAAACAACCCTAAACAGGTAGACCTACTCCAAACAACCATAAACAGGTATACCTACTCCAAACAACCCCAAACAGGTAGACCTACTCCAAACAACCATAAACAGGTAGACCTACTCCAAACAACCCCAAACAGGTAGACCTACTCCAAACAACCCCAAACAGGTAGACCTACTCCAAACAACCCCAAACAGGTAGACCTACTCCAAACAACCCCAAACAGGTAGACCTACAACCCCAAACAGGTAGACCTACTCCAAACAACCATAAACAGGTAGACCTACTCCAAACAACCATAAACAGGTAGACCTACTCCAAACAACCATAAACAGGTAGACCTACTCCAAACAACCCTAAACAGGTAGACCTACAACCATAAACAGGTAGACCTACTCCAAACAACCCTAAACAGGTAGACCTACTCCAAACAACCATAAATAGGTAGACCTAATCCAAACAACCATAAACAGGTAGACCTACTCCAAACAACCATAAATAGGTAGACCTACTCCAAACAACCCCAAACAGGTAGACCTACTCCAAACAACCCTAAACAGGTAGACCTACTCCAAACAACCATAAACAGGTAGACCTACTCCAAACAACCCCAAACAGGTAGACCTACTCCAAACAACCCCAAACAGGTAGACCTACTCCAAACAACCCCAAACAGGTAGACCTACTCCAAACAACCATAAACAGGTATACCTACTCCAAACAACCCCAAACAGGTAGACCTACTCCAAACAACCATAAACAGGTAGACCTACTCCAAACAACCATAAACAGGTAGACCTACTCCAAACAACCCTAAACAGGTAGACCTACTCCAAACAACCCCAAACAGGTAGACCTACTCCAAACAACCCTAAACAGGTAGACCTACAACACTAAACAGATAGACCTACTCCAAACAACCCCAAACAGGTAGACCTACAACCATAAACAGGTAGACCTACTCCAAACAACCCTAAACAGGTAGACCTACTCCAAACAACCATAAACAGGTAGACCTACTCCAAACAACCCCAAAAAGGTAGACCTACTCCAAACAACCCCAAACAGGTAGACCTACTCCAAACAACCATAAACAGGAAGACCTACTCCAAACAACCATAAACAGGTAGACCTACTCCAAACAACCATAAACAGGTAGACCTACTCCAAACAACCATAAACAGGTAGACCTACTCCAATCAACCCTAAACAGGTAGACCTACTCCAAACAACCCCAAACAGGTAGACCTACTCCAAACAACCCCAAACAGGTAGACCTACTCCAAACAACCCCAAACAGGTAGACCTACTCCAAACAACCATAAACAGGTAGACCTACTCCAAACAACTCCAAACAGGTAGACCTACTCCAAACAACCATAAACAGGTAGACCTACTCCAAACAACTCCAAACAGGTAGACCTACTCCAAACAACTCCAAACAGGTAGACCGACTCCAAACAACCCCAAACAGGTAGACCTACTCCAAACAACCCCAAACAGGTAGACCTACTCCAACCAACCCTAAACAGGTAGACCTACTCCAAACAACCCCAAACAGGTAGACCTACTCCAAACAACCCCAAACAGGTAGACCTACAACACTAAACAGGTAGACCTACAACCATAAACAGGTAGACCTACAACACTAAACAGGTAGACCTACATATAAATAATAATATAATAAATATATGCCATTTAGCAGACGCTTTTATCCAAAGCAACTTACAGTCATGTGTGCATACATTCTACGTATGGGTGGTCCCGGGGATCGAACCCACTACCCTGGCGTTACAAGCGCCATGCTCTACCAACTGAGCTACAGAAGGACCACCAACACTACAACACTAAACAGGTAGACCTACAACACTAAACAGGTAGACCTACAACCATAAACAGGTAGACCTACAACCATAAACAGGTAGACCTACAACACTAAACAGGTAGACCTACAACCATAAACAGGTAGACCTACTCCAAACAACCCCAAACAGGTAGACCTACAACCATAAACAGGTAGACCTACAACCATAAACAGGTAGACATACAACCATAAACAGGTAGACCTACTCCAAACAACCCCAAACAGGTAGACATACTCCAAACAACCATAAACAGGTAGACCTACTCCAAACAACCCTAAACAGGTAGACCTACTCCAAACAACCCTAAACAGGTAGACCTACTCCAAACAACCATAAACAGGTAGACCTACTCCAAACAGGTAGACCTACTCCAAACAACCATAAACAGGTAGACCTAGGTAGACCTACTCCAAACAACCCCAAACAGGTAGACCTACCAATGCAGCAGCTACACTTCCTGGGGTTTTACCAGCATGTACAAAAGTCGATTTAATCCACTGTTGAATTAGTCCCCTCGTTAAGGGCTTGTACGTAAGAATTTCACTGTAAGGCGAAGTACCTGTTGTATTCGGCACATGTGTCAAATACAATTTGATTTGATTTAAAGTAGTGGGGGGTTAAAAACTCACGTCCTGTTGTAAATCAAAGGAGCAGATCCAGGCTTGCGCTCTCAACATCCACCCAAAGGAATGTGCTTTCTCTTAACAGACTTTTCCCTCTGAAACTCTGACATGTTCAAAAGCGAATACTGGAACAATATTTCTAACTTAGAACTTGGGGAATGGTCAGAGGTATTCTATAGAACACTGATGTAATTTAGTTTGCTATTTTGTGATGTCATTAAACATTTAATAAAGGAAATACTGTAACTTGGAGTGTATACCCACTACATGTATGAATTTTCCATACTATGTGTTTTGCATGTAATATGAAAAAATATTAAAGTGTTTTTGTTAAGAGAAGGATGTGATTTGAGAAGCTATAAGAGATAATTGTTAACCATGGATTTTGCACAGTGAGTAGTTACCGCCCTGAGTGAGGTCACAGAGCATGTCAGCCTGCCAGAACCGCCACTTTCCTGCACACTGTATAATTGATGGGTTAAGAGAGTAAATACCAGACCAGAAAGATGTGAAGCTATAGCTGCACGTTTAAAGTGGTTTGAACTCTGAATCTCAACACGAGGTAGAGACGATGAACTCATCTCCCGGACAATCACTGGTATGGCTGATTAGCAAAGTTAAGAAGGACCATTCTGCTACTCTGCTCAAACCATCATATTACGCTACTCTCATCACCCCAATGGGAAACCATCGATAAGGCTGGCTAGCCTACCTTCAAGGAAGCATCATCAAGAGTGAATGGAAGGAAAATAAACTCTGTAGTTCTGTTCAGGACTACACGACAAGTCACTGGATACCGGACGGCTGCAGAGGAGAACAACAGTATAAGACTTGTCAGAACCATTTTGGACAATCAGAGCCTTACAAGCGTGCCGCGAAAAGGCCCAACCCCCTTTCTAAGGGGGCCCTGTTCAGTGAGAGCTCCACGGCGACCCCAGACATTTCACATAAATACATTCATGATTTCTTACTCAAAGTGGGCGGCGGTTTGTCTGCAAAGTATATGGTTAATGTAGGTGAGAGTAGTTTCGGAATGTACCAATGTTAAGTGTCTCAGTCCCTCTCTCTCTCCCTCTCTCTCTCCCTCTCCATCTCTTCTTTAAAAAGCAGCCATGTTGTTGTCATTCTGCTAGGGACCTGTTTTCAGCTAATTATGTCTCTAGACAATAACTGTTGCAGTATGTATGTTTATCCTGTGTTCCCACTTAATTAGACAGTAAATAAATAATTAAACCAATTTGTGTAGTACTGAATCATGAGTAAGGCTCGGGTTTTTGCAGATGCAAGGAGGTTACGACTGTTCAGAATGATGATATGATACGAGGTTATGATTAATACGTTGACTGTTTATAGATGTGATAGGTAAATGATTCGGGAGATGGTAACTCTTTAAAGAACCGCTCTCGTGGTGCCCCAGATCCTAATGAGTAAATTGTTACATGATTAATTTCATTGGGTATCAATTAAACATAGTTGGTTAATTAGATAAATAACAGTCTTCAGATTGAGGTTGAAGTCAAGTCACGACAATGGACATTTTTCCTCTATGATATTCCCTGACGGACCATAGAGAGCTATTTATAACCTGTCAGAAATGTCCAGTTGATTAACAACGGGCCGTCTTCGCTAGATGGTTAGGTTAACCAGCTCTCTTGATTATCATGGCCAGATTACTTGCCTAGGGCCCCCGACCACAAGGGGGCACACATTGAATTTGTTGAGTCACTCAGGTATCATATGAAAACACATAAGACATGGCAAAATAAGGAGAACTGCAGGAAATTAACTTTAAAATGGCAGCATCTTTTCTCTGCCAAAACAAGAGAGCTGTGAACAGTTTGGACAGTTTGGGGTCACTTGGGTCGAGATGTGGGGGTTCGTTACTATGCCGATAATTGACTATGTCCATCCAGACCTTTGCCATGTAGGACTTTTGTGTGACCGAACCTTCTCCAATAGTAATTGAGTAGCCCTGCTCTAGGGGGTTGTGACAACGAAAAGGAAGCTGACCTATGTTTTAGCAGGGACGTTTGGTAGGGAGACCTGATACCTGTGTTCTAGCAGGGACGTTTGGTAGGGAGACCTGATACCTGTGTTTTAGCAGGGAAGTTTGGTAGGGAAACCTGATACCTGTGTTTTAGCAGGGACGTTTGGTAGGGAGACGTGATGCCCATGTTTTATCAGGGAAGTTTGGTAGGGAGACCTGATACCTGTGTTCTAGCAGGGACGTTTGGTAGGGAGACCTGATACCTATGTTTTAGCAGGGAAGTTTGGTAGGGAGACCTGATACCTGTGTTTTAGCAGGGACGTTTGGTAGGGAGACCTGATACCTATGTTTTAGCAGGGACGTTTGGTAGGGAGACCTGATGCCTATGTTTTAGCAGGGAAGTTTGGTAGGGAGACCTGATACCTGTGTTCTAGCAGGGACGTTTGGTAGGGAGACCTGATGCCTATGTTTTAGCAGGGACGTTTGGTAGGGAGACCTGATGCCTGTGTTTTAGCAGGGACGTTTGGTAGGGAGACCTGATACCTGTGTTCTAGCAGGGACGTTTGGTAGGGAGACCTGATACCTGTGTTTTAGCAGGGACGTTTGGTAGGGTGATTTTCATACCTAGGTTTTAGCAGGGAAGTTTGGTATGGAGACCTGATTTGTAACGTCAAAAATCATTGTGTGGAACAGATTGTGAACCCAAACGTGTAAGTTTTATTCTAGAGTGGGGACAATAAATCAAAAAATAATTCAGTGAGGGTGTATGGAGCAGGTTTGTCTTCGGGATATTTTATTATCTACAGTATTTAAATTATTTGGTCTGATCAGTGGAACAATTCTCATTCTTACAATGGGAAATATATTAATTTGTGTGATTGTTAGCAAAATCACTACTGTTATCGGTAGCACTTTATAATAAACTATTTGTAATGGATTAGTAAATAGTTTATTCATAATTTTATTATCATTACTCCATTCATAAAATGTATATAAACATTATATAGGTCCTTATTAATAATTGACTAATCCTTGTTTAAATCTTGTTGTGTGGCCTCATCTGAAGTGTGAGCTATTTGTACTTTATAAATGTTTTGAGTAACCAGTTTAATATCTCACAAAAAGATGGACATGCCATTAGTAGACATTCCAGCAGTACATTATGCTGCTTAAAGTCTCAAAAATGACCTAGAACATGTCAGTGGTTAAACAAGAACACAACACTTTTAAAGGAAATACATTTAACAGTTTATTCACTAAAATCTACTGTGGACTTGAGAAAGAGTCAAATTGTTCACTAATGGATTTCTCTTCCTTCATTACTAATGTTATGTGATTGAAGTAGAAATGTAACGTGATGATTTACAGGTAGAAACCTTACCTATATAACCTTTAAATGCTTCCAATGACGGTCTGAGTTAATTTTGTCTACAAGAAGAATATTATTTTTCCTGACTGAGTGACGATAACGAGCCGAGATGGCCTAGAAAAAAACGCTAGCTATTACAAATTACTTTTTCATTTTAGTGGACGAAAAAGTGACAAGATGAGAATTCCACGTGGTCCTAATGGTCAGTTAATTTGTCCAATCACAAGCATGCATACAGAATATTTAATGCAATCATTGGCATAATTTACATCTTTCAGGCAGCCTCTTGTGTATTATTGGGGGGAAATCAGTGATATTTACACCCTTGATGGTTATTATTGGGGGGAAATCAGTGATATTTACACCCTTGATGGTTATTATTGGGGGGAAATCAGTGATATTTACACCCTTGATGGTTATTATTGGGGGGAAATCAGATGGTCTGAGTGATGGAAGAGGAGAGAACAGACCATGGCTCGGGTGGCTACCTGAATGTGCACATGAAGTTAGAGGTAGACTAATATATTCATTATTTAATAGAAAATAATGCTATTATCGTCACTAAAATTGCTGTAACTAAAAGTAGACTAAAACTAGACTACACATTGGTGGTGGACGATTTGGGAATCTTGAAAAGTGTTATATACACTTGATTGTACAAAACATTAAGGACATCTTCCTAATATTAAGGGCACCTTCCGTATCCTCTGCAGCAGAGGTAACTCTGGGTCTTCCTTTCCTGTGGCGGTCCTCATGAGTTCCAGTTTCATCATAGAGCTTGAAATTGTCCACATTGACTGACCTTCATGTCTTTTTAAAGTAATGATGGAATGTCGTTTCTCTTTGCTTATTTGAGCTGTTCTTGCCATAATATGGACTTGTTTTTTTTACCAAATAGGGCTATCGTCTTTATACCTACCTTGTCACAACACAACTGATTGGCTCAACCGCATTAAGAACGAAAGAAATTCCACAAATGAACTTTTAAAAAGGCACACCTGTTAATTGAAATGCATTCCAGGTGACTACCTCATGAAGCCAGTTGAGAGAATGCTAGGAGTGTTCAAAGCTGTCAAGGCAAAGGGTGACTACTTTGAAGAATCTAAAACCTAAAATATATTTTGATTTGTGTTATTTCAT
Source organism: Oncorhynchus gorbuscha (assembly GCF_021184085.1). Lineage (NCBI taxonomy): Eukaryota > Metazoa > Chordata > Actinopteri > Salmoniformes > Salmonidae > Oncorhynchus > Oncorhynchus gorbuscha. The sequence continues at coordinate 10,870,297 of NC_060175.1, read as the reverse complement.
AGTTTTGATCTCTTCACTAATAATAATAATAATTATTATAATATATATATATTGAATGTGTAAGTGGTGCATAACTGGTGGCAGTGAAGTCAGATGCAGGAGAGCAGAATGAGGTAATAAAAGTTTAATTTCAAAACCAACGGCATAAAGTATAAACCAACATGGGTAGAAAACCTGACGCGCACCAGTAACCATGTGCACAAGCACTTACAACAAACAATACCACACAAAGACATGGGGGGAACAGAGAGTTAAATACACAACACTTAATGAGGGAAATGAGAACCAGCTGTGTAGGAAAACAAGACAAACAAAAGTGGATCGATGACTGCTAGAAGCCCGCCGCCCGCCGCCCGCCCGCCCGCCCAACCGCCGCCGAACAAGGAGAGGAACCGACTTTGGTGGAAATCGTGATAGTACCCCCCCCCCCCCCGCGCCGACACGGCCTTGAGGATCCGTATGGAGACGGCGGAACTCCCACAGCATTGAAGGGTCCAACACGTCCTCCACCAGAACACAGCATCTCTCCTCCGGACTGTACCCCTCCCAGTCCACGAGGTACTGAAGGCCCTCGCCCTCGCCTCAAATACAGTATGGATTAAACGGAGTATGCCGGGGCCCCCTCGATGTCGAGAGGGAGTGTAAGAACCTTCCGCACCTCAGACTACAGGAGCGGGCCAGCCACCACCGGCCTGAGATGAGACACGTGGAACGAGGGATTAATACGGTAATCGAGGGGAAGCTGTAACCCGTAACACACCTCGTTCACTCTCTTCAGGACTTTAAATGGCCCCACAAACCGCGGACCCAGCTTCCGGCAGGGCAGGCGGAGGGGCAGGTTTCGGGTCGAGAGCCAGACCCGGCCTCACTGCGGTGACGGTATGCGCTGGCTTTCTGGCGCAGCACGGCGCGCTGAAGTTGTACATGAGTGGCGTCCCAGGTATCCTCAGCGCACCGGAACCAGTTGTCCACCGCAGGAGCCTCGGTCTGACTCTGATGCCAAGGAGCCAGAACCGGCTGATACCCCAGTATGCTGGAAGGGGGACAGGTTAGTGCAGGAGTGGCTGAGCGAGTTCTAGCCATCTCTGCCCAGGGCACAAACGCCACCCACTCCCCCAGCCGGTCCTGGCAATAAGACCTCAGAAACCTACCCACATCCTGGTTAACTCTCTCCACCTGCCCATTTCTCTCGGGGTGAAAACCTGAGGTAAGACTGAGTCACCTTCTTTTTGGAGAAGGCGAGAGCCAAATTGGCATACTCAGGGGGAGACCTGTTCTGGACTTTCCAACGTAGTAGCACCAACGGAAACACCTAAACACCTCCCTGAGCACTCTCGCGACCATCCTGTGAGAGCCCTCTGTTGCCATAAAATGGTGAGGGTCATGACGAGCTAACCAGGGAAGGCCTAGTACCATGGGAAATGCAGGAGAGTCAATGAGGAAGAGACTGGTTCTCTCCTCGTGACCCCCCTGCGTCACCATGCCCAGGGGGATGGTAGCTTCCCTAATTACCCCGGACCCTAGTGGTTGACTTTCCAGAGTGGGAACTGGGAAAGGCCTAACCACTGGAACAGTAGGGATCCCTAACCTATGGGAGAATGCTCTGTCGATAAAATTCCCAGCCGCACCTGAATCGACGAGCACCTTATGCTAGGAATGCGGGGGAAACTCAGGAAAGTAAACATGCACAAACAGGTGTACAACAGAAAGCTCTGGATGAGAGTGGTGCAGGCTCACCGGGGGCAACGCCAGAGTGCCCTGCCTGCTGCCTCAACCCCTAGAGGAACCAACCCGGCACCGACCAGCAGTGTGACCTCTGTGGCCACAGACAGTACACGTGAAAGCCCCTCCTCCGGTCTCCCTGAGTGCAGCACCTCCCAGCTCCATAGGCACCGGAGTGGTGGTGCTGGAAGATGAAACCGACAGAGCCCTCTCTAGACGTCCGCGGGTGACCAGCAGGTTATCCAACTGAATGGACAGGTCCACCAGCTGGTCGAAGGTGAGGGTGGTATCCCTGCAGGCCAGCTCCAGACGGACATCCTCGCACAGACTGCAATGATAGTGGGCGATAAGGGCCCTGTCGTTCCATCCCTCTCTGGCAGCCAGTGTCCGAAATTCCAGGGCGAACTCCTGTGCGCTCCTCGTCCCCTGCCTCAGGTGGAAAAGACTTAACTCCGTGAACTGCGTGAAGTCGCCCACCGCCGCATCTCCTTCTCCCCACACGGCATTAGCCCACTCCAGGGCTCGAGTAGTGGGAACCCTTGTTGTGCTGGTGGAGGCGTTGGGGGGACTCCCTGGAGGGACTCCTAGCAAAATGAGAAGACTGCATAGCCGCAGGAAGTAGGAGAACTGAGGGCATGATTTTCTGGATTTTTGTTTTAGATTCCGTCTCTCACAGTTGAAGTGTACCTATGATAAAAAGTACAGACCTCTACATGCTTTGTAAGTAGGAAAACCTGCACAATCGGCAGTGTATCAAATACTTGTTCTCCCCACTGTATATATTTTACCATATATTTCTCCCCAATTTCATTATATCCAATTGGTAGTTACGAACTTGTCTCATCCCTGCAACTCCCCAATGGACTCAGGAGAGGCAAAGGTCAAGACATGTGTCCTCCGAAATGTGACCTGCTTCTTAAGACACTGCCTGTGTAACCTGGAAGGCAGCCGCACAAATGTCTTGGAGGAAACACAGATCGACTGATGACTGTCAAATTTGTGAGGCCCTGCTCAAGAGTTGGTCATTCAACATACTTGCTGCTACTTTTTTTCAATTCTGTTTTGAAACTCTCCCTTCCCAACTGTTTTATATTCACTGAAACCAACCAAAAATGTTTCCTTAGCCAAATAATCCCAGTTTTTTTTCATAAAACAGCAGGAGGCAAAAGAGTTGTGAAGGGTTCAGCAAAATGAGAAGACTGCATAGCTGCGGAAAGTAGGAGAACTGAGGGCACCCCCTGAAAAATCGGAATAAAAAACTAAAGTGGTGCACTGGGCCTTTACTAGTCCTGTATTAGCAGACAGATATAGCTCTGATATAGCCCTCTGTATCTCAGCCCCACAAACGTTTACAGTGCCGCAATATACAGTTGAAGTCGGAAGTTTACATACACTTAGGTTGGAGTCATTAAAACTAATTTTTCAACCACTCCACAAATGTCTTGTTAACAAACTATAGTATTGGCAAGTTGGTTAGGACATCTACTTTGTGCATGACACAAGTAATTTCTCCAACAACTGTTTACAGACAGATTATTTCACTTATAATTCACTGTATGCAGGATTCCAGTGGGTCAGAAGTTTACATACACTAAGTTGACGGTGCCTTTAAACAGCTTGGAAAATTCCAGAAAATGATGTCATGGCTTTAGAATCTTCTGATAGGCTAGTTGACATAATTTGAGTCAATTGGAGGTGTACCTGTGGATGTATTTCAAGGCCTACCTTCAAAATCACTGCCTCTTTGCTTGACATCATGGGCAAATCAAAAGAAATCAGCCAAGACCTCAGAAACAAAATGGTAGACCTCCACAAGTCTGGGTCATCCTTGGGAGCAATTTCCAAACGCCTGAAGGTTCCACGTTCATCTGTACAAACAATAGTACACAAGTATAAACACCATGGGACCACACAGCCATCATACCGCTCAGGAAGGAGACGTGTTCTGTCTCCTAGAAATGAACGTACTTTGGTGCGAAAAGTGCAAATCAATCCCAGAACAACAGCAAAGGACCATGTGAAGATGCTGGAGGAAACAGGTATAAAAGTATCTATATCCACAGTAAAATTAGTCATATATCTACATAACCTGAAAGGCCGCTCAGCAAGGAAGAAGCCACTGCTCCAAAACCGCCATAAAAAAGTCACACTACGGTGTGCAACTGCACATGGGAACAAAGATCGTACTTTTTGGAGAAATGTCTTCTGGTCTGATGAAACAAAAATAGAACTGTTTGGACATAATGACCATCGTTATGTTTGGAAGAAAACGGGGGAGGCTTGCAAGCCGAAGGACAACATCCCAACCATGAAGCACGGGGTGGCAGCATCATGTTGTGGGGGTGCTTTGCTGCAGGAGGGACTGGTGCACTTCACTAAATAGATGGCATCATGAAGATAGAAAATTAAGTGGATATATTGAAGCAACATCTCAAGACATCAGTCAGGAAGTTAAAGCTTGGTCGCAAATGGGTCTTCCAAATGGACAATGACCCCAAGCATTCTTCAAAAGTTGCGGCAAAATGGCTTAAGGACAGCAAAGTCAAGGTATTGGAGTGGCCATCACAAAGCCCAAACCTAAATCCTATAGAAAATTTGTGGGCAGAACTGAAAAAGCATGTGTGAGCACGGAGACCTAAAAACCTGAGTCAGTTACACCAGTTCTTTCAGGAGGAATGGGCCAAAATTCAACTAACTTACTGTGGGAAGCTTGTGGAAGGCTACCCGAAACGTTTGACCAAAGTTAAACAATTTTAAGGCAATGCTACCAAATACTAATTGAGTGTGTGTAAACTTCTGATCCACTGGGAATGTGATGAAAGAAATAAAAGCTGAAATAAATAATTCTCTCTACTATTATTCTGACATTTCACATTATTAAAATAAAGTGGTGATCCTTTAACTGCCCTAAGACTGGGAATTGTTACTTGGATTAAATGTCAGGAATTGTGAAAAACTGAGTTTAAATGTGTGCGGATAAGGTGTATGTAAACTTCCTGACTTCAACTGTATGACTTCACATGTAAGAAATATGTACAAATGGACATGCAAATGTGAATTTTCTGCTTGCATGTAACACATTTCGACAAAAATAAATGTACTATATACATGCAAATGTGCATATCATTTTTCTGTGCACTACAGTATTGTACAGTATTGACTTTTCCCAGGAAACTTTTACCTACTGTTGAAATCGGTATCAAAAAAGCTCAGTGTGAAACACAATAACTGTGGTGTACCATTAAAGACAAACAAGCTATAGCTGTAGTGTACCATTACAGACAAACAAGCTATAACTGTGGTGTACCATTACAGACAAACAAGCTATAGCTGTAGTGTACCATTACAGACAAACAAGCTATAACTGTGGTGTACCATTACAGACAAACAAGCTATAGCTGTAGTGTACCATTAAAGACAAACAAGCTATAGCTGCGGTGTACCATTAAAGACAAACAAGCTATAGCTGTGGTGTACCATTACAGACAAACAAGCTATAGCTGTAGTGTACCATTACAGACAAACAAGCTATAGCTGCAGTGTACCATTACAGACAAACAAGCTATAGCTGTAGTGTACCATTACAGACAGACAAGCTATAGCTGCAGTGTACCATTACAGACAAACAAGCTATAGCTGTGGTGTGCCATTACAGACAAACAAGCTATAGCTGTAGAGTACCATTACAGACAAACAAGCTATAGCTGTAGAGTACCATTACAGACAAACAAGCTATAGCTGTAGTGTACCATTACAGACAAACAAGCTATAGCTGTGGCGCGTTCAAAGTGCCACATTCCATATCATCACTGTCTGATGAAATCCTGGTAACTCCAAATTTGGTGTTTTAAATGTTTTAACATGAATCAATATTATTGGTTGCCCTTTACCTCTGTATTCATCTGTTTCAGGCCCATTGACGAATGAAATGTATTCAAAATAGCCTTTCATCAAAACTCTTAAGTCCATTGGCTCTCAAAGCAGTCGGTCAAACCCTGTATCTCAACCATGGCTCTAGAAGAGAAGGGCGCATCTTCACTTTTCTAAGGAGATTTTGGTTCATGTTTGAGTACAGTTGCCAGATATGATCAGAGATAAGGTGCACTTTAATTAATGTAATGTTGTATCTTTCTGGAGTAAGACAAATATTTCTCAGATATAAAACTGCTGTTGATATTGTGTTTTGAGGGAAAGTGCAAATGAAATGGCTAGGTAGCTAGCTAAATTGAACAGATTGATCAGATGTGCGTGGCAGTTGCTAGCTAACTACTAGCTATCGTGTCATCAGCAAGGTTACTGCTAGTGTAAGAATATTTTGAAGATAAATACACAACGTAGATGATGAGAGGATGCGAGTACTAACGGGCAATAGGGAATTGTCAATGTAAATAGGAGTTGGGTTTCAGTTCAACAGTTGTTTAGAATCTTTGGAATGTCACTCCTGAACTCAGAGCTACGTGTGCTACGGTCTGTACATTGAGTCCGGAGCAGGATCCTTGTTATTTGGCCATTGGCCCAGTTGTACTGCAATGACTTCTGATTGGTCAACCCCAGGTTAGGATGGGGGGTTATAAATGACATATTGTTTCTTTGTTCTGTGGGGCGGCAGCGTAGCCTAGTGTTTAGATTGTTGGACTAGTAACCGGAAGGTTGTGAGTTCAAACCCCCGAGCTGACAAGGTACAAATCTGTTGTTCTGCCCCTGAACAGGTAGTTAACCCACTGTTCCCAGGCTGTCATTCAAAATAAGAATATGTTCTTAACTGACTTGCCTGGTTAAATAAAGGTAAAATTAATAAAGAAAGAAAAGCTGAGGACAGGGGAGACTGAACATCTACAGTGCATTTTTCGTATTTTGTTGCATTTTGTTACAACCTGTAATTTAAATGGGTTTTTATTTGGATTTCAAAATAGTCCAAATTTGTGAAGTAAAATGAAAAACATTATTTATTAAATATATATATTTTTTATATATTTTTTTAAATGTAAAAGTGCATATGCATATGTATTCACCTTTGCTATGAAGCCCCTAAATAAGATCTGGTGCAACCCATTACCTTCAGGAGTCACAATCTAAATGTCACATGCTCTGTCACTGTCACGCCTTGGTCATTGTATTTTGTGTTTTCGTTATATATTTGGTCAGGCCAGGGTGTGACATGGGTTTATGTTATTGTATTTTCGTATTGGGGTTTGTAGTATTTGGGATCGCGGCTGTTTAGGGGTGTTGTATAGGCTTGGCTGCCTGAGGCGGTTCTCAATCAGAGTCAGGTGATTCTCGTTGTCTCTGATTGGGAACCGTATTTAATAATAATAATAATAATAATAATAATAATATATGCCATTTAGCAGACGCATTTAGGTAGCCTGGTTTCGCTTTGTATTTCGTGGGTGATTGTTCCTGTCTCTGTGTAGTTTCACCAAATAGGCTGTAATTAGGTTTCACGTTCCATTTGTTGTTTTGTATTTTGTATAGTTATTTCATGTGTCACTTTTTCCATTAAAGTCATGAGTAACCACTACGCTGCATTTCGGTCCGACTCTCTTTCTACAAACGAAGAACGCCGTTACAGTCACATGATCTCAGTATACGTATATACACCTGTTCTGATAGGCCCCAGAGTCTTCAAAATCACTAAGCAAGTAGTACCACCGAGCAAGCGGCACCATGAAGACCAAAGAGCTCTCCAAACAGGTCAGGGACAATGTTTTGGAGAAGTACAGATCAGGGTTGGGTTATAAAAAAATAGCAGAAAATGTTTAACATCCCACGGAGCACCATTAAATCCATAATAAAAAAAATGGAAAGAATATGGCACCACAACAAACCTGCCAAGAGAGGGTTGCCCACCAAAACTCACAGACCAGGCAAGGAGGGCATTAATCAGAGAGGCAACAAAGAGACCAAAGATAACCCTGAAGGAGCTGCAAAGCGGAGATTGGAGTATCTGTCCATAGGACCACTTTAATCCGTACACTCCACAGAGCTGGGCTTTAAAGAAGAGTGGCCAGTGACAGCTCAGACGAGGAACATAATCATAAGGAAAATGGCAGTGTTTAGGCAGCTCCAGATTTCTTTCGAAAATATAAATTGTTGATGTGAAAATGGCAATGCTGAAGTACTGAAATGGATTAACATTCTAAATTGCCACTGAATGATGTAGCTAATTCATTTAAAATTGTGGTATTGATAGGCATCAAAGAGCAGAGCAGACAACAGCAGAGCAGAGAACTACCAAACAGTGGTCAGAAGAGCAGTGCACTACAGGAGGTTCAACAACAGAGCAGGGAGCTGCAGGAGGGTCAACAACAGAGCAGGGAGCTACAGGAGGTTCAACAACAGAGCAGGGAACTACAGGAGGTTCAACAACAGAGCAGGGAGCTACAGGAGGGTCAACAACAGAGCAGGGAGCTACAGGAGGTTCAACAACAGAGCAGGAAGCTACAGGAGGTTCAACAACAGAGCAGGGAGCTACAGGAGGGTCAATAAACGAGTAGGAAGCTACAGGAGGGTCAACAACAGATCAGGGAGGTACAGGAGGGTCAACAACAGAGCAGAGAGCTACAGGAGGGTCATCAACAGAGCAGAGAGCTACAGGAGGGTCAACAGCAGAGCAGGGAGAGCAGGGAGCTACTGGATGCTCAACAACAGAGCAGGAGGCTACAGAGCAGGGAGCTACAGGAGGGTCAACAACAGAGCAGGGAGCTACAGGAGGGTCAACAACAGAGCAGAGAGCTACAGGAGGGTCAACAGCAGAGCAGGGAGAGCAGGGAGCTACTGGATACTCAACAACAGAGCAGGAGGCTACAGAGCAGGGAGCTACAGGAGGGTCAACAACAGAGCAGGGAGCTACAGGAAGGTCAACAACAGAGCAAGGAGCTACAGGAGGGTCAACAACAGAGCAGGGAGCTACAGGAGGGTCAACAACAGAGCAGGGAGCTACAGGAGGGTCAACAACAGAGCAGGGAGCTACAGGAGGGTCAATAAACGAGTAGGAAGCTACAGGAGGGTCAACAACAGATCAGGGAGGTACAGGAGGGTCAACAACAGAGCAGAGAGCTACAGGAGGGTCATCAACAGAGCAGAGAGCTACAGGAGGGTCAACAGCAGAGCAGGGAGAGCAGGGAGCTACTGGATGCTCAACAACAGAGCAGGAGGCTACAGAGCAGGGATCTACAGGAGGGTCAACAACAGAGCAGGGAGCTACAGGAGGGTCAACAACAGAGCAGAGAGCTACAGGAGGGTCAACAGCAGAGCATGGAGAGCAGGGAGCTACTGGATACTCAACAACAGAGCAGGAGGCTACAGAGCAGGGAGCTACAGGAGGGTCAACAACAGAGCAGGGAGCTACAGGAGGGTCAACAACAGAGCAGGGAGCTACAGGAAGGTCAACAACAGAGCAAGGAGCTACAGGAGGGTCAACAACAGAGCAGGGAGCTACAGGAGGGTCAACAACAGAGCAGGGAGCTACAGGAGGGTCAACAACAGAGCAGGGAGCTACAGGAAGGTCAACAACAGAGCAAGGAGCTACAGGAGGGTCAACAACAGAGCAGGGAGCTACAGGAGGGTCAACAACAGAGCAGGGAGCTACAGGAGGGTCAACAACAGAGCAGGGAGCTACAGGAGGTTCAACAACAGAGCAGGGAGCTACAGGAGGGTCAACAACAGAGCAGGGAGCATGCTAGAGTGGCTAATGCTACTTCCGGATGTTGCTGCAAGCGATAGTCAACATCCAGGACTAGCAACCCTAGGTATTTACCACTTTAGCATGGTGGAGGAAAATTGTGTTTCATAAAGAATGTTCGCATATTTTCCCCACCTCGCTATTAAATAGAGTTAAGAAGGAAATCCATGCCTTTGCAGCCTGAATGAATCATGTTTTATGTACGAACCGGTCCACGGAGATAGGAGTGTATAGCAGGCTGCATACAATGCCTTTGCACGGTAAGATGAAAGGACTCAATATTACCATCTGCTGACCTTTGGGCTAGCTACAGCCTGGAGTGTGCGCCTGGACTTTGGGGAATAAACAAAGTGAGTTATTCAACTGGAATTGCAACGATTGATTGTGAAGTACAAACACACGGTGTCTTAGTTAATCATTAGTATGCCTACACACTTTATAAATGATTCACATGATTCATCGTTCATGCTTGTCAGTTAATGGAGAATTGTCACTGTGTTTACTGCCCGTTCTAATCAATGATTTAAAGAAAAATAAGAAAATGCTACATAAAGGTGTGCAAAACCGTTTATTATTATTATTTGTTCGTAAAATAGCAATTATTTGTTGATGTGTGAATATCTGATTTGTTGGCAATTCATTTTCTCTCGGTCCCAGCTTTGATGCACCTGTACTGACCTTGCCTTCTGGATGATAGTGGGGTGAACAGACAGTGGCTCAGGTGGTGATGATGCACCTGTACTGACCTCGCCTTCTGGATGATAGCGGGGTGAACAGGCAGTGGCTCGGTTGGTGATGATGCACCTGTACTGACCTCGCCTTCTGGATGATAGCGGGGTGAACAGGCAGTGGCTCGGGTGGTGATGATGCACCTGTACTGACCTCGCCTTCTGGATGATAGCGGGGTGAACAGGCAGTGGCTCGGGTGGTGATGATGCACCTGTACTGACCTCGCCTTCTGGATGATAGCAGGGTGAACAGGCAGTGGCTCGGGTGGTGATGATGCACCTGTACTGATCTCGCCTTCTGGATGATAGCGGGGTGAACAGGCAGTGGCTCGGGTGGTGATGATGCACCTGTACTGACCTCGCCTTCTGGATGATAGCGGGGTGAACAGGCAGTGGCTCAGGTGGTGATGATGCACCTGTACTGACCTCACCTTCTGGATGATAGCGGGGTGAACAGACAGTGGCTCGGGTGGTTGTTGTCCTTGATGATCTTTTTGGCCTTCCTGTGACATCGGGTGCTGTAGGTGTCCTGGAGGGCAGGCAGTTTGCCCCCAGTGATGTGTTGTGCTCATATAAAGTGTGCAAAAATCTATTATAATCGTCGTTTTTTATTATTTGAATTCTTTGGTAAAATAGCAATTATTTGGTGATGTGTGAATATCTGATTTGTTGACTGTTGCGTTATTTTTTCACTTCCTGAAAAGTTGCCTTTTTTTATATGAGGTTATGAACTAATTCCACGGAAAACCAAGTGTCTGCGGGTTTTTGTTCCTCCCTTGTACTTGGTTGATGAATTAAGGTCACTAATTAGTAAAGATCTCCTCTCACCTGGTTGTCTAGGTCTTATTAATTGAAAGGAAAAACCAAAAACCAGCAGACACAAGGCCCTTCATAGAATGAGTTTGACACCCCTGGTGGTCTAAGCTAAAAGCGGAATTAGCTGACACGGCAGTATGAGTGGGTCCTAAAGCTCAGAATAGAGGAAAAGTCTGTATGTTAGAGGCAGAGAGGAAAGAAAGGAACATATGGCCAAGAGTTCGGTCTAAGCACAATTTAGAAGAAGTAAGTCAAAGATTGTTAATGATCTTGACTTCCAAACTGACAAAATAGCCCAGCTGCAGAAGGGAAGACAGAATGCACTTTTTCATTTATTTTAATAATTTTTTTTACACCTTTTCTCCACAGTTTTGTGATATCCAATTGGTAGTTACAGCCTTGTCTCATCTCTGCAACTCCCGTACACCATGTGTCCTCCGAAACACGACTCTGCCAAGCCACACTGCTTCTTGACATACTGCTCGCTTAACCCGGAAGCCAGCCGCACCAATGTGTCGGAGGAAACACCGCACAACTGGCCACCGCGCCAGCGTGCATGCGCCCGGCCCACCACAGGAGTCGGTAGAGCATGATGGGACAAGGACATCCTCTAGTTTTTACTTGTTGATGGCTACTTCCCAGTAAGGGGACTTATACAGACGTCTTGTGGACGTCTTCTTTTGGTCTGGACTGGACCAGCCTTATTTGTTTGGTGCGGTCCTGACTGGGACCAGCCTTATTTGTTTGGAGCGGTCCTGACTGGACCAGCCTTATTTGTTTGGAGCGGTCCTGACTGGGACCAGCCTTATTTGTTTGGTGCGGTCCTAACTGGACCAGCCTTATTAGTTTGGAGCGGTCCTGACTGGACCAGCCTTATTTGTTTGGTGCGGTCCTGACTGGGACCAGCCTTATTTGTTTGGAGCGGTCCTGACTGGACCAGCCTTATTTGTTTGGTGCGGTCTGGACTGGGACCAGCCTTATTTGTTTGGTGCGGTCCTGACTGGGACCAGCCTTATTTGTTTGGTGCGGTCCTGACTGGGACCAGCCTTATTTGTTTGGTGCGGTCTGGACTGGGACCATCCTTATTTGTTTGGTGCGGTCCTGACTGGGACCAGCCTTATTTGTTTGGAGCGGTCCTGACTGGACCAGCCTTATTTGTTTGGTGCGGTCCTGACTGGGACCAGCCTTATTTGTTTGGAGCGGTCCTGACTGGACCAGCCTTATTTGTTTGGTGCGGTCTGGACTGGGACCAGCCTTATTTGTTTGTAGCGGTCCGGACTGGCTTTAATATCATTGTCTGTGGACGGGATTCTAAAAGCACTGCTAGGGAAAAGTCATAGTTCTATCGAAATGGCGTGTTTTAGGGAATCTCATCCCCACACGTTGATTTCTGGACATCCATGTTAGGTTCAGATTTGGTGCGATCTGGACTGGCCTTGATTTGGCCCAAACAGAGACATATACTGTATGTTTGGTTTAGATTTGGTCCAGTCCCCATTCCATGTAATTGATCTATTCCAGAGCTAGCACACCTGATTAACTTTGTCAACACATCCTCAAGCTCCTGAATCTCAGCTAGTGTTGTAAGATAAATGCACTAACTGTAAGAGTATCTGATAAATTACTCAAATGTAAACATAGAGCACAACAGAGTACAGCACATAACAGTACAGTAAAAAAGTTGAGAAATTATTTTCAACATTCATTCAGAACAGAAAATGAACCTGATTCCAATATCAGGAAAATACTCACTGTCAACGTCGGGAAAATACATACTTTTAACATCCGTAAAACACGTATTTTAAACTTCCTGAACATACATCTTTTCACCTTTCATTCAGAACCTAGAATGAACCTAACTTCAACATCTGGAAAATATGTCATTTTGCTTACTGGGTAAAGACTTTTGGGAACACACTGAATGTATCTTGACACTGTCGATCAGTTGTCTCATGTGTTGATCTAACTAATTAGCTAGCTAGTATATGTACACTCACTTCAATATACAAATAATATTTATATCCTTGTGTTTGTTTGTGGCCTTTTATAAAGACAGCGTCCCAATTTTCCCTTGCCATAAGAGTTTGAAAATGACAACATTCTTTCTTGCGACCGACATCCCCATACGATAAGATAAGCGATACCAAACCATCACCAATCTGAGGTAAAAGCGATGAGTGTAACTGTAACTTCACTAAATTGCATGCGGTGAAAATGGGAGCTAGTGTAAGGCACTAACACAAACTGTCGACATCAGGAAAATTAGCAGTTTATAAAATAATTTAGTATGGCAAAATATAATTCAGTTTTTCGATGATAGTTAATGTTGCCCAGTCACATTTAAAAAAAATCTAACATTTAGATAGTTCAGAAATGCTCCTGAACATAATTGAACTAGTAGCTCCAGACTAGAGCTTCCATAGTCTGCCTGAATGTTTGATGTCCGCAATAGTATAATGTTCTTTACTATACATTGATGGTAAAAGGGACATTTACATTTACATGCCTTTTCCTGCGTCTATGAGAGACTCACTGTCTTTCTAATCTAAATGCTGTAACAGTGACAAGGCATTCAACGCGACAGAGAAGGACTGAGGCAAAATGAAGCCTGATCGCTCAACTGACTGTGTTCTAATGAGAACACAACATGACATGAGACCGACGGGGGAGAAATGGAAAGGAGGAAATGTTCTATAGCAATACTAGAAACAATGTCCTGCATGTAAAACAATTAGGCAATTTAATACGGTTAATGTTTCGCCAAATCGGGGAACTTGATGAGATAATGTTCATGGAAAGCTTTTTTGTTGTTGTTGTTGCGGTTTTGTGACAGTCTTTCTATTGTAAATATATGTACTGTAGTGTGGATAATCCCAGCATAATATTATACACTCCTTGTCTCCTACGTGGTTTTACAACTTTATAAACTTTCAAAGCAGCATAAATTAATAAAAACTGTAAAAAAAATTAAAATAATAATAATCTCACATGGACGTGTTGAGTAACATGTGTTGCAATCAGACTTTAGCCTTTAATCAACTACGGGAACATGGCAAAGAAGCCATTCAGTCATTGCCACCAGCTCAGACCGCCCCTCCATATTACTTCAATACACACCAGTGCAGCATATTTGGATTTATCCATTTAACTGTGAACATGGTAAGAATGTTTTTTCATTGTGTTTGTTATTTTGTATTCATATTCTGATTAATTTCTTTGCCTAATGTGTCACTGGGGGTCTGAGAAACAGACTGTTTGTGTGTGCTTATGTGGCATGTGACTTTTTGTCTCAAGTGTTTTTTGTCTAAACGGTTTATGAGGACAAGCTTTGGTACGCTTTAGTAAACATTTAGTCATGTGCAAGCATTGTATTTTCTAAATGTACACCTAAAGCAGTGAAAGATACATACGTATTTGAGCATATATGTAAAGATATCTGAGGAAATCTATATAAACACAGACAGAAGACAATGACTCCAGCACAATGAAAATCTTGGATATTGATGACAACATGTATGTCAAGCCCAGAAAAAGACATGGCTTTCAATGTTCAGGTATCAACGCGCACAAACACACACACACACACACACACACACACACACACACACACACACACACACACACACACACACACACACACACACACACACACACACACACACACACACACACACACACACACACACACACACACACACACACACACACACACACACACACACACACACACACACACACATTGTCTGTGTTTGAGTCTAATGGTGGCGGGGTTGAGTTGAAAGCAAATAGTGAATTTCTGTAAAAAAAATAAAAATGAACAATAAATGTTGGTGCAAAGATTGTATGAAACATTCTTGTGATTCAGTGCATTTTCAGTGGTGGAAGACATCATTCGGACTTGCTGCATTGTGTCTTGGATTGCTGTGTATTCTCCTACTGGCTGGGATCATAGGCATGTGTGTCAACTGTAAGTTTAGTATGTTTTCACTGAAGCATTCTTAATGATCAGTGACATAATCATTAATTAATATTTTATCTGTTCCCTTAGACACTGGTCAGCATTCCCGTGATGAAAGAGACCAGCTACAAACCAGTAATAACAACCTGACTAAAGAGAGAGACCAGCTACAGACCAGTTATAACAACCTGACTAAAGAGAGAGACCAGCTACAGACCAGTTATAACAACCTGACTAAAGAGAGAGACCAGCTACAGACCAGTTATAATAACCTGACTAAAGAGAGAGACCAGCTACAGACCAGTTATAATAACCTGACTAAAGAGAGAGACCAGCTACAGACCAGTTATAATAACCTGATTAAAGAGAGAGACCAGCATCAGAGGGAGACAGAAAGGCTGAAAATCAAAGGTAACACTTCAATTTACTGAACAATTGGAAATTACTGTCTGTATTACATAATACAATAACAACTATATTACGTTGAGACAGTTAGATCGCTTATTTCATCCACTAGACTTAGATTACTACATGTTTACTCAAGATGGCTAATATTTGGGGAGAGAAATATGATGGTGCATGCTGGAAGACGTTTAGAAGTTTGTTAGTGTTGAAGAATTGATGCCGGTGTAGTAAAGGGAGGGACTGTTTTATAAATAGTTGATAGTAGTCTTCAATGGGAGACAAGGTAGTAGTAGTAAGCAGCCCAGAAGTACTAGTAGCAGTACATTGCAGAAGTAATAGTGAATGTTTTAGATAGGTAGGCCATGGGTTAGCTATAGTAAGCATGGTTGCTATTATAGTTTGGTTAGTGAATGGGGTTTTGTTATAGTGGGCTAGTTTAGTGGGTATGGGTTAGTTGTGTGACATAATCAGTTTTATATGCTCCCCCAGTACTCTAAGTTTTTGTCCAAGCTGTTGGGAAAATGGTCAAAATGTTGAATATTTGTCAAAGTTAAGAGAAAGTAGGTGTTGTGGTTACTAAAACAGCAGTATCTCAAGATACAGGTACTCTAGCGTTAGCTACTCTACCTGCAGTCTTCCAGTCACTGCACTAAAGCTAGTTAGCATTGGCTCGCAAAACTAACTCTAACTTCCTTCACACAGGACGCAGAGTCATGAAACTGTTTTCCATGAGTTCATCTGACTCTGTGGAAGTAAATAAAGGACGTAGCACTCTAAAACATAATGATTCAGAAATGTTTCAAGTGAAACTTTTGCGATATCAAGCCACAATAATTTGCATAACATTTTAAGGACACAATGTCAACTATACACGGTGGGAGACATTTTAAATGCTACTGCAATTTAACCATTCCAGCTACAAACATAAAATCAACTTTAACATTTTACAAATATTTATAAATTATAACTATTTAAAGTTGCTTAAATTAGCATAAAATCACCCCCAACAGTATTAGTATCTTTTGAACCTTTAAAGATACAGACACCACATTACATTTACATTACATTTAAGTCATTTAGCAGACGCTCTTATCCATCAATTATCACTTGTTCAGGCTATAAATCAATCAATCACTCAATTAATCAAACAAATTTTTCAATTATAACCAGTCATTACCATTACTACTGCAGTCACTATCATTACTATAACGTATATAACAACCACAAATACAAGCTAGCAAGCATGCACATTTTAATTTGGAAATTTACATTTTCTAGTTTCTCTGTTCTCAGTTCTGTCAACCACAGGCTATGCTTACAAAAATCAAACAGGTACTTTCTACATTCAAACATTCTTCTCTATGTTCCTGTAGGAAATGTGGCGTTGAATGGAGTGGCCACTCAGTCATCACTGTATAAAAATCGCAACGCTTACGATGCCATCGATGGGAAAAGAAACACACACTATGGATCCTGCACCCACACTCTGAAAGACAGAAACCCGTGGTGGAGAGTGGACCTGCTGAATGTGTACAGAATAACAGATGTCACCCTCACCAACAGAGGAGACTGCTGTCCTGAGAGGCTTGATGGTGCTGAGATCCGCATCGGTAACTCATTGGAGAACAACGGCATCAACAGCTCCAGGTGACACATATAGATGTTGGTACATTTTTATGTCCTGTCTCTAAGGTTTTCTGATACATTGGTCTTCATCCATGCTACTGTAGCTATTCTGTGGCTTCATACTTAACAGAGTCAGAATATGTTATGGTACATTATAGAACGTCTTAAATCACTCTGATTATCTCATCTCTTTCTCTCTCCCTTTCACTCCATATCTGTCTCTCCATCTTTCTTACTCTCTCGCTCAGATGTGCCGTCATCTCCCACATCCCAGCAGGAGAGTCCCACACCTTCCAGTGCAATGAGATGGAGGGTCGCTACGTTGTTGTGGTCATCCCTGGCAGGTCGGAATGGCTCACTCTGTGTGAGTTGGAAGTTCATGGTACTCCTGCAGGTAATAATCCGTAACTGTCTTCACTGGTCGCATTCATCATCAAGTAAGGTTTTGTTACGGTTTTCTTCCATCGAAGGAGAGTCGGACCAAAATGCAGCGTGGTCATTTCCATACATGTTTATTGAACGACAAAAACACGAACAATACAAAATCAACAAACGGAACGTGAAAACCTATACAGCCTATCTGGTGACAACTAACACAGAGACAGGAACAATCACCCACAAAATACTCAAAGAATATGGCTGCCTAAATATGGTTCCCAATCAGAGACAACGATAATCACCTGACTCTGATTGAGAACCGCCTCAGGCAGCCATAGACTATGCTAGACATCCCACAAAAACCCCATGACAAAAATGCTCCACAATAACCCATGCCACACCATGGCCTGACCAAAAAAATGAAGACAAAACATACATACTTCGACCAGGGCGTGACAGGTTTACATTACTTTTATACACTGAGTGTACAGAACATTAATAACACCTGCTCTTTCCATGACATAGACTGGCTCCTGACTAAAGAGAGAGACCAGCTACAGACCAGTTATAACAACCTGACTAAAGAGAGAGACCAGCTACAGACCAGTTATAACAACCTGACTATAGAGAGAGACAGCTTACAGACCAGTTATAACAACCTGATGAAGGAGAGAGACCAGCTACAGACCAGTAATAACAACCTGACTAAAGAGAGAGACCAGCTACAGATGAGTTATAACAACCTGACTAAAGAGAGACCAGCTACAGACGAGTTATAACAACCTGATTGAAGTGGGAGACCAGCTACAGATATGTAATAATAACCTGACTAAAGCGAGAGACCAGCTACAGACCAGTTATAACAACCTGATTAAAGAGAGAGACCAGCTACAGACCAGTTGTAACAACCTGACTAAAGAGAGAGACCAGCATCAGAGGGAGACAGAAAAGCTGAAGATCAAAGGAAACACTTCAATTTACTGAACAATTGGAAATTACTGTCTATATTACATAATACAATAACAACTATATTACTTTGAGACAGTTAGATCACTTATTTCATCCACTAGACTTAGATTACTACATTTTTACTCAAAATGGCTAATATTTGGGGAGAGAAATATGATGGTGCATGCTGGAAGACGTTTAGAAGTTTGTTAGTGTTGAAGAATTGATGCCGGTGTAGTAGAGGGAGGTACTGTTTTATAAATAGTTGATAGTAGTCTTCAATGGGAGACAAGGTAGTAGTAGTAAGCAGCCCAGAAGTACTAGTAGCAGTACATTGCAGAAGTAATAGTGAATGTTTTAGATAGGTAGGCCATGGGTTAGCTATAGTAAGCATGGTTGCTATTATAGTTTGGTTAGTGAATGGGGTTTTGTTATAGTGGGCTAGTTTAGTGGGTATGGGTTAGTTGTGTGACATAATCAGTTTTATATGCTCCCCCAGTGCTCTAACTTGATTGGTTGAACACATTTCTGTTCTGATTTCAGATTTTATGCTCTAAGTTTTTGTCCAAGCTGTTGGGAAAATGGTCAAAATGTTGAATATTTGTCAAAGTTAAGAGAAAGTAGGTGTTGTGGTTACTAAAACAGCAGTATCTCAAGATACAGGTACTCTAGTGTTAGCTACTCTACCTGCAGTCTTCCAGTCACTGCACTAACGCTAGTTAGCATTGGCTCGCAAAACTAACTCTAACTTCCTTCACACAGGACGCAGAGTCATGAAACTGTTTTCCATGAGTTCATCTGACTCTGTGGAAGTAAATAAAGGACGTAGCACTCTAAAACATAATGATTCAGAAATGTTTCAAGTGAAACTTTTGCGATATCAAGCCACAATAATTTGCATAACATTTTAAGGACACAATGTCAACTATACACGGTGGGAGACATTTTAAATGCTACTGCAATTTAACCATTCCAGCTACAAACATAAAATCAACTTTAACATTTTACAAATATTTATAAATTATAACTATTTAAAGTTGCTTAAATTAGCATAAAATCACCCCCAACAGTATTAGTATCTTTTGAACCTTTAAAGATACAGACACCACATTACATTTACATTACATTTAAGTCATTTAGCAGACGCTCTTATCCATCAATTATCACTTGTTCAGGCTATAAATCAATCAATCACTCAATTAATCAAACAAATTTTTCAATTATAACCAGTCATTACCATTACTACTGCAGTCACTATCATTACTATAACGTATATAACAACCACAAATACAAGCTAGCAAGCATGCACATTTTAATTTGGAAATTTACATTTTCTAGTTTCTCTGTTCTCAGTTCTGTCAACCACAGGCTATGCTTACAAAAATCAAACAGGTACTTTCTACATTCAAACATTCTTCTCTATGTTCCTGTAGGAAATGTGGCGTTGAATGGAGTGGCCACTCAGTCATCACTGTATAAAAATCGCAACGCTTACGATGCCATCGATGGGAAAAGAAACACACACTATGGATCCTGCACCCACACTCTGAAAGACAGAAACCCGTGGTGGAGAGTGGACCTGCTGAATGTGTACAGAATAACAGATGTCACCCTCACCAACAGAGGAGACTGCTGTCCTGAGAGGCTTGATGGTGCTGAGATCCGCATCGGTAACTCATTGGAGAACAACGGCATCAACAACTCCAGGTGACACATATAGATGTTGGTACATTTTTATGTCCTGTCTCTAAGGTTTTCTGATACATTGGTCTTCATCCATGCTACTGTAGCTATTCTGTGGCTTCATACTTAACAGAGTCAGAATATGTTATGGTACATTATAGAACGTCTTAAATCACTCTGATTATCTCATCTCTTTCTCTCTCCCTTTCACTCCATATCTGTCTCTCCATCTTTCTTACTCTCTCGCTCAGATGTGCCGTCATCTCCCACATCCCAGCAGGAGAGTCCCACACCTTCCAGTGCAATGAGATGGAGGGTCGCTACGTTGTTGTGGTCATCCCTGGCAGGTCGGAATGGCTCACTCTGTGTGAGTTGGAAGTTCATGGTACTCCTGCAGGTAATAATCCGTAACTGTCTTCACTGGTCGCATTCATCATCAAGTAAGGTTTTGTTACGGTTTTCTTCCATCGAAGGAGAGTCGGACCAAAATGCAGCGTGGTCATTTCCATACATGTTTATTGAACGACAAAAACACGAACAATACAAAATCAACAAACGGAACGTGAAAACCTATACAGCCTATCTGGTGACAACTAACACAGAGACAGGAACAATCACCCACAAAATACTCAAAGAATATGGCTGCCTAAATATGGTTCCCAATCAGAGACAACGATAATCACCTGACTCTGATTGAGAACCGCCTCAGGCAGCCATAGACTATGCTAGACATCCCACAAAAACCCCATGACAAAAATGCTCCACAATAACCCATGCCACACCATGGCCTGACCAAAAAAATGAAGACAAAACATACATACTTCGACCAGGGCGTGACAGGTTTACATTACTTTTATACACTGAGTGTACAGAACATTAATAACACCTGCTCTTTCCATGACATAGACTGGCTCCTGACTAAAGAGAGAGACCAGCTACAGACCAGTTATAACAACCTGACTAAAGAGAGAGACCAGCTACAGACCAGTTATAACAACCTGACTATAGAGAGAGACAGCTTACAGACCAGTTATAACAACCTGATGAAGGAGAGAGACCAGCTACAGACCAGTAATAACAACCTGACTAAAGAGAGAGACCAGCTACAGATGAGTTATAACAACCTGACTAAAGAGAGACCAGCTACAGACGAGTTATAACAACCTGATTGAAGTGGGAGACCAGCTACAGATATGTAATAATAACCTGACTAAAGCGAGAGACCAGCTACAGACCAGTTATAACAACCTGATTAAAGAGAGAGACCAGCTACAGACCAGTTGTAACAACCTGACTAAAGAGACCAGCATCAGAGGGAGACAGAAAAGCTGAAGATCAAAGGAAACACTTCAATTTACTGAACAATTGGAAATTACTGTCTATATTACATAATACAATAACAACTATATTACTTTGAGACAGTTAGATCACTTATTTCATCCACTAGACTTAGATTACTACATTTTTACTCAAAATGGCTAATATTTGGGGAGAGAAATATGATGGTGCATGCTGGAAGACGTTTAGAAGTTTGTTAGTGTTGAAGAATTGATGCCGGTGTAGTAAAGGGAGGGACTGTTTTATAAATAGTTGATAGTAGTCTTCAATGGGAGACAAGGTAGTAGTAGTAAGCAGCCCAGAAGTAATAGTAGCAGTACATTGCAGAAGTAATAGTGAATGTTTTAGATAGGTAGGCCATGGGTTAGCTATAGTAAGCATGGTTGCTATTATAGTTTGGTTAGTGAATGGGGTTTTGTTATAGTGGGCTAGTTTAGTGGGTATGGGTTAGTTGTGTGACATAATCAGTTTTATATGCTCCCCAGTGCTCTAACTTGATTGGTTGAACACATTTCTGTTCTGATTTCAGATTTCATATGCTCTAAGTTTTTGTCCAAGCTGTTGGGAAAATGGTCAAAATGTTGAATATTTGTCAAAGTTAAGAGAAAGTAGGTGTTGTGGTTACTAAAACAGCAGTATCTCAAGATACAGGTACTCTAGTGTTAGCTACTCTACCTGCAGTCTTCCAGTCACTGCACTAACGCTAGTTAGCATTGGCTCGCAAAACTAACTCTAACTTCCTTCACACAGGACGCAGAGTCATGAAACTGTTTTCCATGAGTTCATCTGACTCTGTGGAAGTAAATAAAGGACGTAGCACTCTAAAACATAATGATTCAGAAATGTTTCAAGTGAAACTTTTGCGATATCAAGCCACAATAATTTGCATAACATTTTAAGGACACAATGTCAACTATACACGGTGGGAGACATTTTAAATGCTACTGCAATTTAACCATTCCAGCTACAAACATAAAATCAACTTTAACATTTTACAAATATTTATAAATTATAACTATTTAAAGTTGCTTAAATTAGCATAAAATCACCCCCAACAGTATTAGTATCTTTTGAACCTTTAAAGATACAGACACCACATTACATTTACATTACATTTAAGTCATTTAGCAGACGCTCTTATCCATCAATTATCACTTGTTCAGGCTATAAATCAATCAATCACTCAATTAATCAAACAAATTTTTCAATTATAACCAGTCATTACCATTACTACTGCAGTCACTATCATTACTATAACGTATATAACAACCACAAATACAAGCTAGCAAGCATGCACATTTTAATTTGGAAATTTACATTTTCTAGTTTCTCTGTTCTCAGTTCTGTCAACCACAGGCTATGCTTACAAAAATCAAACAGGTACTTTCTACATTCAAACATTCTTCTCTATGTTCCTGTAGGAAATGTGGCGTTGAATGGAGTGGCCACTCAGTCATCACTGTATAAAAATCGCAACGCTTACGATGCCATCGATGGGAAAAGAAACACACACTATGGATCCTGCACCCACACTCTGAAAGACAGAAACCCGTGGTGGAGAGTGGACCTGCTGAATGTGTACAGAATAACAGATGTCACCCTCACCAACAGAGGAGACTGCTGTCCTGAGAGGCTTGATGGTGCTGAGATCCGCATCGGTAACTCATTGGAGAACAACGGCATCAACAACTCCAGGTGACACATATAGATGTTGGTACATTTTTATGTCCTGTCTCTAAGGTTTTCTGATACATTGGTCTTCATCCATGCTACTGTAGCTATTCTGTGGCTTCATACTTAACAGAGTCAGAATATGTTATGGTACATTATAGAACGTCTTAAATCACTCTGATTATCTCATCTCTTTCTCTCTCCCTTTCACTCCATATCTGTCTCTCCATCTTTCTTACTCTCTCGCTCAGATGTGCCGTCATCTCCCACATCCCAGCAGGAGAGTCCCACACCTTCCAGTGCAATGAGATGGAGGGTCGCTACGTTGTTGTGGTCATCCCTGGCAGGTCGGAATGGCTCACTCTGTGTGAGTTGGAAGTTCATGGTACTCCTGCAGGTAATAATCCGTAACTGTCTTCACTGGTCGCATTCATCATCAAGTAAGGTTTTGTTACGGTTTTCTTCCATCGAAGGAGAGTCGGACCAAAATGCAGCGTGGTCATTTCCATACATGTTTATTGAACGACAAAAACACGAACAATACAAAATCAACAAACGGAACGTGAAAACCTATACAGCCTATCTGGTGACAACTAACACAGAGACAGGAACAATCACCCACAAAATACTCAAAGAATATGGCTGCCTAAATATGGTTCCCAATCAGAGACAACGATAATCACCTGACTCTGATTGAGAACCGCCTCAGGCAGCCATAGACTATGCTAGACATCCCACAAAAACCCCATGACAAAAATGCTCCACAATAACCCATGCCACACCATGGCCTGACCAAAAAAATGAAGACAAAACATACATACTTCGACCAGGGCGTGACAGGTTTACATTACTTTTATACACTGAGTGTACAGAACATTAATAACACCTGCTCTTTCCATGACATAGACTGGCTCCTGACTAAAGAGAGAGACCAGCTACAGACCAGTTATAACAACCTGACTAAAGAGAGAGACCAGCTACAGACCAGTTATAACAACCTGACTATAGAGAGAGACAGCTTACAGACCAGTTATAACAACCTGATGAAGGAGAGAGACCAGCTACAGACCAGTAATAACAACCTGACTAAAGAGAGAGACCAGCTACAGATGAGTTATAACAACCTGACTAAAGAGAGACCAGCTACAGACGAGTTATAACAACCTGATTGAAGTGGGAGACCAGCTACAGATATGTAATAATAACCTGACTAAAGCGAGAGACCAGCTACAGACCAGTTATAACAACCTGATTAAAGAGAGAGACCAGCTACAGACCAGTTGTAACAACCTGACTAAAGAGAGAGACCAGCATCAGAGGGAGAGAGAAAAGCTGAAGATCAAAGGAAACACTTCAATTTACTGAACAATTGGAAATTACTGTCTATATTACATAATACAATAACAACTATATTACTTTGAGACAGTTAGATCACTTATTTCATCCACTAGACTTAGATTACTACATTTTTACTCAAAATGGCTAATATTTGGGGAGAGAAATATGATGGTGCATGCTGGAAGACGTTTAGAAGTTTGTTAGTGTTGAAGAATTGATGCCGGTGTAGTAAAGGGAGGGACTGTTTTATAAATAGTTGATAGTAGTCTTCAATGGGAGACAAGGTAGTAGTAGTAAGCAGCCCAGAAGTAATAGTAGCAGTACATTGCAGAAGTAATAGTGAATGTTTTAGATAGGTAGGCCATGGGTTAGCTATAGTAAGCATGGTTGCTATTATAGTTTGGTTAGTGAATGGGGTTTTGTTATAGTGGGCTAGTTTAGTGGGTATGGGTTAGTTGTGTGACATAATCAGTTTTATATGCTCCCCCAGTGCTCTAACTTGATTGGTTGAACACATTTCTGTTCTGATTTCAGATTTCATATGCTCTAAGTTTTTGTCCAAGCTGTTGGGAAAATGGTCAAAATGTTGAATATTTGTCAAAGTTAAGAGAAAGTAGGTGTTGTGGTTACTAAAACAGCAGTATCTCAAGATACAGGTACTCTAGTGTTAGCTACTCTACCTGCAGTCTTCCAGTCACTGCACTAAAGCTAGTTAGCATTGGCTCGCAAAACTAACTCTAACTTCCTTCACACAGGACGCAGAGTCATGAAACTGTTTTCCATGAGTTCATCTGACTCTGTGGAAGTAAATAAAGGACGTAGCACTCTAAAACATAATGATTCAGAAATGTTTCAAGTGAAACTTTTGCTATATCAAGCCACAATAATTTACATAACATTTTAAGGACACAATGTCAACTATACACGGTGGGAGACATTTTAAATGCTACTGCAATTTAACCATTCCAGCTACAAAAATAAAATCAACTTTAACATTTTACAAATATTTATAAATTATAACTATTTAAAGTTGCTTAAATTAGCATAAAATCACCCCCAACAGTATTAGTATCTTTTGAACCTTTAAAGATACAGACACCACATCAATTATCACTTGTTCAGGCTATAAATCAATCAATCACTCAATTAATCAAACTACTTTTTCAATTATAACCAGTCATTACCATTACTACTGCAGTCACTATCATTACTATAACGTATTTAACAACCACAAATACAAGCTTGCAAGCATGCACATTTATTTTGAAAATTGACATTTTCTAGTTTCTCTGTTCTCAGTTCGTGTTATGCAGGTGAATGAGGACCCAAAAGCGACTTGGCGAAAACAGAGTCTTTATTCCAGTAAAGGAAATAGGCAATACTCCTGGACAATCAGAGCAGAAAACAAAACATAAAAAACTTAATTCCACTCGTAGTGACGAGGACAGACTGGAGACTCGACCATTAACTGTAGGTTGCCTCGGGAAGGCACCGACCGTAGCAGACTCAGACACCTGCTCACACGCAGCATCTGAGGGAAACAAGACACGACAGGGCGAGACAAAGACACAGCACGGCGAACAATATACAAGGATCCGACAGGACAGAAACGGAAAACAAGGGGAGAAATAGGGACTCTAATCAGAGGGCAAGATAAGGAACAGGTGTGAAAAGACTAGATGATTGAGTAGGGGAATAGGAACAGCTGGGAGCAGGAACGGAACGATAGAGAGAAGAGAGAGAGGGAGGGAGAGAGAAAAAGGGAACGAACCTAATAAGACCAGCAGGGGAAAACGAACAGAAGGGAAAGCAAAATGACAAGACAATATAAGACAAAACATGACAGTACCCCCCCACTCACCGAGCGCCTCCTGGCGCACTCGAGGAGGAATCCTGGCGGCAACGGAGGAAATCATCAATCAGCGAACGGTCCAGCACGTCCCGAGACGGAACCCAACTCCTCTCCTCCGGACCGTAACCCTCCCAATCCACTAAGTATTGGTGACCCCGTCCCCGAGAACGCATGTCCATGATCCTACGTACCTTGTAAATAGGTGCACTCTCAACAAGGACGGGGGGGGGGAGGGAAGACGAACGGGGTGCGAAGAAAGGGCTTGACACAGGAGACATGGAAGACAGGATGGACGCGACGAAGATGTCGCGGAAGAAGCAGTCGCACAGCGACAGGATTGACGACCTGGGAGACACGGAACGGACCAATGAACCGCGGAGTCAACTTACGAGAAGCTGTCGTAAGGGGAAGGTTACGAGTGGAAAGCCACACTCTCTGGCCGCAACAATACCTAGGACTCTTAATCCTACGTTTATTGGCGGCTCTCACAGTCTGTGCCCTGTAACGGCAAAGTGCAGACCTCACCCTCCTCCAGGTGCGCTCACAACGTTGGACAAACGCTTGAGCGGAGGGAACGCTGGACTCGGCAAGCTGGGATGAGAACAGAGGAGGCTGGTAACCCAGACTACTCTGAAACGGAGATAACCCGGTAGCAGACGAAGGAAGCGAGTTGTGAGCGTATTCTGCCCAGGGGAGCTGTTCTGCCCAAGACGCAGGGTTTCTAAATGAAAGGCTGCGTAGTATGCGACCAATCGTCTGATTGGCCCTTTCTGCTTGACCGTTAGACTGGGGATGAAACCCGGAAGAGAGACTGACGGACGCACCAATCAAACGACAGAACTCCCTCCAAAACTGTGACGTGAATTGCGGACCTCTGTCTGAAACGGCGTCTAACGGGAGGCCATGAATTCTGAACACATTCTCGATGATGATTTGTGCCGTCTCCTTAGCGGAAGGAAGCTTAGCGAGGGGAATGAAATGTGCCACCTTAGAGAACCTATCGACAACCGTAAGAATCACAGTCTTCCCCGCAGACAAAGGCAGACCGGTAATGAAGTCTAAGGCTATGTGAGACCATGGTCGAGAAGGAATGGGAAGCGGTCTGAGACGACCGGCAGGAGGAGAGTTACCTGACTTAGTCTGCTCGCAGTCCGAACAAGCAGCCACGAAATGGCGCGTGTCACGCTCCTGAGTAGGCCACCAAAAGCGCTGGCGAATAGAAGCAAGAGTACCTCGAACGCCGGGATGACCAGCTAACTTGGCAGAGTGAGCCCACTGAAGAAAAGCCAGACGAGTAGAAACAGGAACGAAAAGAAGGTTACTAGGACAAGCGCGCGGCGACGCAGTGTGCGTGAGTGCTTGCTTAACCTGTCTTTCAATTCCCCAGACTGTCAACCCGACAACACGCCCATAAGGAAGAATCCCCTCGGGATCAGTAGAAGCCACAGAAGAACTAAAGAGACGGGATAAGGCATCAGGCTTGGTGTTCTTACTACCCGGACGGTAAGAAATCACAAACTCGAAACGAGTGAAAAACAACGCCCAACGAGCTTGACGTGCATTAAGTCGTTTGGCAGAACGGATGTACTCAAGGTTCTTATGGTCTGTCCAAACGACAAAAGGAACGGTCGCCCTCTCCAACCACTGTCGCCATTCGCCTAGGGCTAAGCGGATGGCGAGCAGTTCGCGGTTACCCACATCATAGTTGCGTTCCGATGGCGACAGGCGATGAGAAAAATAAGCGCAAGGATGAACCTTATCGTCAGACTGGAAGCGCTGGGATAGAATGGCTCCCACGCCTACCTCTGAAGCGTCAACCTCGACAATGAATTGTTTAGTGACGTCAGGAGTAACGAGGATAGGAGCGGACGTAAAACGTTTCTTGAGAAGATCAAAAGCTCCCTGGGCGGAACTGGACCACTTAAAACACGTCTTGACAGAAGTAAGAGCTGTGAGAGGGGCAGCAACTTGACCGAAATTACGAATGAAACGCCGATAGAAATTAGCGAAACCTAGAAAGCGCTGCAACTCGACACGTGACCTTGGAACGGGCCAATCACTGACAGCCTGGACCTTAGCGGGATCCATCTGAATGCCTTCAGCGGAAATAACAGAACCGAGAAAAGTGACGGAGGAGACATGAAAAGAGCACTTCTCAGCCTTCACGTAGAGACAATTCTCTAAAAAGGGGCTGGAGTACACGTCGAACGTGCTGAACATGAATCTCGAGTGACGGTGAAAAAATCAGGATATCGTCAAGGTAGACAAAAACAAAGATGTTCAGCATGTCTCTCAGAACATCATTAACTAATGCCTGAAAAACAGCTGGCACATTAGCGAGACCAAACGGCAGAACCCGGTACTCAAAATGCCCTAACGGAGTGTTAAACGCCGTTTTCCACTCGTCCCCCTCTCTGATGCGCACGAGATGGTAAGCGTTACGAAGGTCCAACTTAGTAAAGAACCTGGCTCCCTGCAGAATCTCGAAGGCTGATGACATAAGGGGAAGCGGATAACGATTCTTAACCGTTATGTCATTCAGCCCTCGATAATCCACGCAGGGGCGCAGAGTACCGTCCTTCTTCTTAACAAAAAAACCCCCCGCCCCGGCAGGGGAGGAAGAAGGCACTACGGTGCCGGCCTCAAGAGACACAGACAAATAATCCTCGAGAGCCTTACGTTCGGGAGCCGACAGAGAGTATAGTCTACCCCGAGGAGGAGTGGTCCCCGGAAGGAGATCAATACTACAATCATACGACCGGTGAGGAGGAAGGGAGTTGGCTCTGGACCGACTGAAGACCGTGCGCAGATCATGATATTCCTCCGGCACTCCTGTCAAATCGCCAGGTTCCTCCTGAGAAGTGGGGACAGAAGAAACGGGAGGGATAGCAGACATTAAACACTTCACATGACAAGAAACGTTCCAGGATAGGATAGAATTACTAGACCAATTAATAGAAGGATTATGACATACTAACCAGGGATGACCCAAAACAACAGGTGTAAAAGGTGAACGAAAAATCAAAAAGGAAATAGTCTCACTGTGGTTACCAGATACTGTGAGGGTTAAAGGTAGTGTCTCATATCTGATACTGGGGAGATGACTACCATCTAAGGCGAACATGGGCGTAGGCTTCCTAACTGTCTGAGAGGAATGTCATGTTTCCGAGCCCATGCTTCGTCCATAAAACAACCCTCAGCCCCAGAGTCTATCAAGGCACTGCATGTAGCACCCGAACCGGTCCAGCGTAGATGCACCGACATAGTAGTACAGGATCTTGATGGAGAGACCTGAGTAGTAGCGCTCACCAGTAGCCCTCCGCTTACTGATGAGCTCTAGCTTTTACTGGACATGAATTGACAAAATGTCCAGCAAGTCCGCAATAGAGGCACAGGCGGTTGGTGATCCTCCGTTCCCTCTCCTTAGTCGAGATGCGAATACCTCCCAGCTGCATGGGCTCAGTCTCTGAGCCAGAGGAGGGAGATGGTTGCGATGCGGAGAGGGGAAACACCGTTAACGCGAGCTCTCTTCCACGAGCTTGGTGACGAAGATCTTCCCGTCGTTCTATGCGGATGGCGAGTGCAATCAAAGAGTCCACACTGGAAGGAACCTCCCAGGAGAGAATCTCATCTTTAACCTCTGCGTGGAGTCCCTCCAGAAAACGAGCGAGCAGCGCCGGCTCGTTCCAGTCACTAGAGGCAGCAAGAGTGCGAAACTCTATAGAGTAATCCGTTATGGATCGATCACCTTGACATAGGGAAGCCAGGGCCCTAGAAGCCTCCCTACCAAAAACTGAATGATCAAAAACCCGAATCATCTCCTCTTTAAAGTTCAGGTAATTGTTAGAACAATCAGCCCTTGCCTCCCAGATAGCTGTGCCCCACTCTCGAGCCCGGCCAGTAAGGAGTGATATGACGTAAGCAACCCGAGCTCTCTCTCTAGAGTATGTGTTGGGTTGGAGAGAGAACACAATATCACACTGGGTGAGAAAGGAGCGGCACTCCGTGGGCTGCCCGGAGTAACAAGGTGGGTTATTAACCCTAGGTTCCGGAGGCTCGGCAGACCAGGAAGTAGCAGGTGGCACGAGACGAAGACTCTGGAACTGTCCAGAGAGGTCGGAAACCTGAGCGGCCAGGTTCTCAACGGCATGACGAGCAGCAGACAATTCCTGCTCGTGTCTGCCGAGCATGGCTCCTTGGATCTCGACGGCAGTGTTACGAGAATCTGTAGTCGCTGGGTCCATTCTTGTTCGGATCCTTCTGTTATGCAGGTGAATGAGGACCCAAAAGCGACTTGGCGAAAACAGAGTCTTTATTCCAGTAAAGGAAATAGGCAATACTCCTGGACAATCAGAGCAGAAAACAAAACATAAAAAACTTAATTCCACTCGTAGTGACGAGGACAGACTGGAGACTCGACCATTAACTGTAGGTTGCCTCGGGAAGGCACCGACCGTAGCAGACTCAGACACCTGCTCACACGCAGCATCTGAGGGAAACAAGACACGACAGGGCGAGACAAAGACACAGCACGGTGAACAATATACAAGGATCCGACAGGACAGAAACGGAAAACAAGGGGAGAAATAGGGACTCTAATCAGAGGGCAAGATAAGGAACAGGTGTGAAAAGACTAGATGATTGAGTAGGGGAATAGGAACAGCTGGGAGCAGGAACGGAACGATAGAGAGAAGAGAGAGAGGGAGGGAGAGAGAAAAAAGGGAACGAACCTAATAAGACCAGCAGGGGGAAAACGAACAGAAGGGAAAGCAAAATGACAAGACAATATAAGACAAAACATGACAGTTCGTCCTCAGGTATCCTCCTCTCCTTCCTTGTCAGCTGGTGATTTATTCAGAGGTCCCTAATTCAACAGGGCCCTAATCTTCAAAAGTCCTGTCAACCGCAGGCTATGCTTACAACAATCAAACAGGTACTTTCTCTATTCAAACATTCTTCCCTATGTCCCTGTAGGAAATGTGGCGTTGAATGGACCTGTAGGAAATGTGGCGTTGAATGGAGTGGCCACTCAGTCATCACTGTATGAAAATCGCAACGCTTACGATGCCATCGATGGGAAAAGAAACACACACTATGGATCCTGCACCCACACTCTGAAAGACAGAAACCCGTGGTGGAGAGTGGACCTGCTGAATGTGTACAGAATAACAGATGTCACCCTCACCAACAGAGGAGACTGCTGTCCTGAGAGGCTTGATGGTGCTGAGATCCGCATCGGTAACTCATTGGAGAACAACGGCATCAACAACTCCAGGTGACACATATAGATGTTGGTACATTTTTATGTCCTGTCTCTAAGGTTTTCTGATACATTGGTCTTCATCCATGCTACTGTAGCTATTCTGTGGCTTCATACTTAACAGAGTCAGAATATGTTATGGTACATTATAGAACGTCTTAAATCACTCTGATTATCTCATCTCTTTCTCTCTCCCTTTCACTCCATATCTGTCTCTCCATCTTTCTTACTCTCTCACTCAGATGTGCCGTCATCTCCCACATCCCAGCAGGAGAGTCCCACACCTTCCAGTGCAATGAGATGGAGGGTCGCTACGTTGTTGTGGTCATCCCTGGCAGGTCGGAATGGCTCACTCTGTGTGAGTTGGAAGTTCATGGTACTCCTGCAGGTAATAATTCGTAACTGTCTTCACTGGTCGCATTCATCATCAAGTAAGGTTTTGTTACGGTTTTCTTCCATCGAAGGAGAGTCGGACCAAAATGCAGCGTGGTCATTTCCATACATGTTTATTGAACGACAAAAACACGAACAATACAAAATCAACAAACGGAACGTGAAAACCTATACAGCCTATCTGGTGACAACTAACACAGAGACAGGAACAATCACCCACAAAATACTCAAAGAATATGGCTGCCTAAATATGGTTCCCAATCAGAGACAACGATAATCACCTGACTCTGATTGAGAACCGCCTCAGGCAGCCATAGACTATGCTAGACACCCCACAAAATCCCCATGACAAAAACGTACCACAATAACCCATGTCACACCCTGGCCTAACCAAATAAATGAAGACAAACATACATACTTCGACCAGGGCGTGACAGGTTTACATTACTTTTATACACTGAGTGTACAGAACATTAATAATACCTGCTCTTTCCATGACATAGACTGGCTCCTGACTAAAGAGAGAGACCAGCTACAGACCAGTTATAACAACCTGACTAAAGAGAGAGACCAGCTACAGACCAGTTATAACAACCTGACTATAGAGAGAGACCAGCTACAGACCAGTTATAACAACCTGACTATAGAGAGAGACAGCTTACAGACCAGTTATAACAACCTGATGAAGGAGAGAGACCAGCTACAGACCAGTAATAACAACCTGACTAAAGAGAGAGACCAGCTACAGATGAGTTATAACAACCTGATTAAAGTGAGAGACCAGCTACAGATATGTAATAATAACCTAACTAAAGAGAGAGACCAGCTACAGACCAGTTGTAACAACCTGATTAAAGTGAGAGACCAGCTACAGACCAGTTATAACAACCTGATTAAAGAGAGAGACCAGCATCAGAGGGAGACAGAAAAGCTGAAGATCAAAGGAAACATTTCAATTTACTGAACAATTGGAAATTACTGTCTGTATTACATAATACAATAACAACTATATTACTTTGAGACAGTTAGATCACTTATTTCATCCACTCGACTTAGATAACTAGATTTTTACTCAAAATGGCTAATATTTGGGGAGAGAAATATGATGGTGCATGCTGGAGGACGTTTAGAAGTTTGTTAGTGTTGAAGAATTGATGCCGGTGTAGTAAAGGGAGGGACTGTTTTATAAATAGTTGATAGTAGTCTTCAATGGGAGACTAGGTAGTAGTAGTAAGCAGCCCAGAAGTAATAGTAGCAGTACATTGCAGAAGTAATAGTGAATGTTTTAGATAGGTAGGCCATGGGTTAGCTATAGTAAGCATGGTTGCTATTATAGTTTGGTTAGTGAATGGGGTTTTGTTATAGTGGGCTAGTTTAGTGGGTATGGGTTAGTTGTGTGACATAATCAGTTTTATATGCTCCCCCAGTGCTCTAACTTGATTGGTTGAACACATTTCTGTTCTGATTTCAGATTTCATATGCTCTAAGTTTTTGTCCAAGCTGTTGGGAAAATGGTCAAAATGTTGAATATTTGTCAAAGTTAAGAGAAAGTAGGTGTTGTGGTTACTAAAACAGCAGTATCTCAAGATACAGGTACTCTAGCGTTAGCTACTCTACCTGCAGTCTTCCAGTCACTGCACTAACGCTAGTTAGCATTGGCTCGCAAAACTAACTCTAACTTCCTTCACACAGGACGCAGAGTCATGAAACTGTTTTCCATGAGTTCATCTGACTCTGTGGAAGTAAATAAAGGACGTAGCACTCTAAAACATAATGATTCAGAAATGTTTCAAGTGAAACTTTTGCGATATCAAGCCACAACAATTTACATAACATTTGAAGGACACAATGTCAACTATACACGGTGGGAGACATTTTAAATGCTACTGCAATTTAACCATTCCAGCTACAAAAATAAAATCAACTTTAACATTTTACAAATATTTATAAATTATAACTATTTAAAGTTGCTTAAATTAGCATAAAATCACCCCCAACAGTATTAGTATCTTTTGAACCTTTAACTGTATGTTTGTTTTACTCCATGTGTAACTCTGTGTCGTTGTATCTGTCGAACTGCTTTGCTTTATCTTGGCCAGGTCGCAATTGTAAATGAGAACTTGTTCTCAACTTGCCTACCTGGTTAAATAAAGGTGAAATAAATCAATACATTTAAAAAAAGATACAGACACCACATCAATCATCACTTGTTCAGGCTATAAATCAATCAATCACTCAATTAATCAAACTAGTTTTTCAATTATAACCAGTCATTACCATTACTAATGCAGTCACTATCATTATTATAACGTATTTAACAAACACAAATACAAGCTAGCAAGCATGCGCATCTTAATTTGGAAATGTACATTTTCTAGTTTCTCTGTTCTCAGTTTGTCCTCAGGTATCCTCCTCTCCTTCCTGGTCAGCTGGTGATTTATTCAGAGGTCCCAAATTCAACAGGGCCCTAATCTTCAAAAAGTCCTGTCAACCACAGGCTATGCTTACAACAATCAAACAGGTACTTTCTCTATTCAAACATTCTTCCCTATGTCCCTGTAGGAAATGTGGCGTTGAATGGACCTGTAGGAAATGTGGCGTTGAATGGAGTGGCCACTCAGTCATCACTGTATGAAAATCGCAACGCTTACGATGCCATCGATGGGAAAAGAAACACACACTATGGATCCTGCACCCACACTCTGAAAGACAGAAACCCGTGGTGGAGAGTGGACCTGCTGAATGTGTACAGAATAACAGATGTCACCCTCACCAACAGAGGAGACTGCTGTCCTGAGAGGCTTGATGGTGCTGAGATCCGCATCGGTAACTCATTGGAGAACAACGGCATCAACAACTCCAGGTGACACATATAGATG